>NC_088295.1:24015141-24145899 GCF_032854445.1 Liolophura sinensis
CAGGGGATCATGCTACTAGTCTTTTACAACTTCTGGTAGCCTGATCTCTATAAAGTTCATGATAGTGGGAAAAAATGAAAAAGGATTGACAAGAATTGTCTGGATTTAATCCACAGTTACCCAGATTCACTGTCCTTTTGGGCTTATGTGAAGACCAGTGAAAAGAAACTTAGCATTACTCTCAGATAGCACTGCTGGGCTACATGTATAGCTGTAGTTGATGGCCATTCTGGGCTGCGACAACAAAACAGCAACAGCAACAAAAGGAAGAAAACACAAATCAAAAAAGGAAAGTAATCTACTGAATTTGAACCTTAGACAACCAGGCCTCATGTACAATGGGCCAAGTACTGAAGACTAGCATAGAGATTAGGCAGCTGCGATAGCGGAGAACAAAAGGCAGAAACAAGACATTGTTGCAAAGATGGTGCCCAAGAACAAAAGACAGAAAGAATACATGTTGCAAATTTTAGTCAATCTTGCATGAAGCTTGCATGTTGAATTTTGGAGAAAAAAACTAACAATTTCTGAATAGATTTTTGACAATTACATGAAAAGCACAACTCGAACAGGAAATATTCTTAACAACGTCCAATCCTGATGTCAAGGTATTCGTAGAAATGTTTTTGTACGATACAGTTGTGCAGTTTTCAAGTGTTTGTTGGGCAATCGAAACTGTAAACAAAAATTTTATCTCAATGTTTTTAGCTTATCTATAAAATTTAAAATGGCTACTAAATCATGTGACTGGCCAAAGAGCACAAAAGTCAAAAGTTGCTTCATATGTTATTAAATCCCCAAAGAGTGGTTTTTCTACAGATTTTACAGTTATATTGCATTTTTACAAACTGACTCAGAATAATGGTGAACCAGACGATTTCAGGAGGTGTCCATCTAGGATAGCGTTAACCCTAAAATATCATGATATGGAACTATAATATTCTCCCAAACTGACCATGTTTGCTGGTCTGATTGTATTCTAGGGGCAGCACAGTTTGAGTTGGACAGATGACTTGCCAGTTTGTCAGCAGTCAGGAGTGGGATTTTCAACTAATCAGATTTATAGACTGGATGGGAATAGAAGAGAGGATCACGATTTTGAAGACAGGAGCTTTCACTTTAGGTAATTAAGTATTCCTTCGTTTTAGCACTGTATTTATTAACATGATCAAGACTGTGAAAAGTCTAACTTGGGTTTCATGAAGAACTGACGAATCAGTGAGTATAGCATGGCCACATTATGATATCCTATTTTTAAGTATATAAAACATTCAAGTGGCCTACTAATTCCAATTTAACTTCAAAGAGTTTCAGTTTTTTCAAGGCCACATGACTGAAAACCTTTGTTGTTCTGAGTCAGAAAGCTGTCGAGTGTGGACTGTTGGAGGCCTATAGGCCTGTGTGGTCCTTTTTAGTTAAATATCAGCCAGCTCTGATAATTAATACAAAGTATTTGGCTGTCCATACATGTAGGTAGCAAAACTGCTAAAATTGCATGTAATATACAGAGTGTAAATTACTAATGTGCATAACGGAAACACGCATTCATTTTTTAGCTCACCATGTCAGCTCACCTTCATCAGTGTCCACACTGCTTATACTGTGAGATAAAGTTTTGTACATTTCATTCTAAATGTCATCCATAAGGTTACAGTAGTAAGGCTGTGTAACTGAAAAGTGTTCTGCTGTTTGGGATACTGGCTGGTATAAGCATCATGATAGGTTTAGGCATTGGCAAACTGTAAAACTGCTTTCTGTAGTATAATTTTTTCTTTTATTGATCTCCAGTAGTCAGTAAAAAGATAATGTTTTTATTTAAATTGTGTGACTACCTTTAGTGATGTATGATTTTACCATATCTTTCTCTTATTATTTCTCTGGTTTAGGCATTGGCAAACTGTAAAACTGCTTTCTGTAGTATAATTTTTTCTTTCATTGATCTCCAGTAGTCAGTAAAAAGATAATGTTTTTATTTAAATTGTGTGACTACCTTTAGTGATGTATGATTTTACCATATCTTTCTCTTATTGCACAGTGATTCTGGGACAGGGTGTTATTTATATGGTGTGTTTGACGGCCATGATGGGAGTAAGGCCTCAAACTTTGCTGCTCAGCGAATGCCAGCTGAGCTGTTGTTAGGTCAACTGGCTGGGGAGAAAACAGATGAGGAGATCAAAGAGGTTTTACACCAGGTATTGGGTTGTGGTTGTATCACAGCTTATGATTTATGCGAGGGACTTAATCAAGGACTTCACAAGGACTTCTGCTGTACCTTTCTTTTTCTTGATACTACTAATCCTTAAATCTCACCATTGAATGTTATTAGTAGAATGACCTTGTTCATCATTATTGTATGAAATGACTGGTCATCTGACAAAACATGAATCAAGGTCATGTTTAGACTTGAGACAGTACGTAATAGAGTTGCGTACATGCTCCGGTTCTGTGTGCTATTACACTAGTGCTCTCATCACCAGATAGTAGTAGGTCATAATATATGTTGTGGTAAATTATGTGTTATCGTTATAACTGTTTCTTGCTTTCTTTACTTGACAATTGTTATATCAACTACTATTTGCAGGCCTTCATCGCTGTAGAAAAAGGTTTCTTTGAATCTATGGATGACCTTTTAGCTCAGAAAACCACTGCTCAGCTTCAGCTACCTGAGGTACAGACGCATGTCATGTGTTTAATAAATTGGAAACATCAAGCTGTTCATATAAAGAGGTAGCAATGGCTATATGCAAATATTTATTTATTCCTGATAACACTAAGAACTTAAAAGAGGAAGTTGTAGCTTCCTTGCTTCGTGTTCAGCATTCAGGGGATATTGCATTGACTGGTTGACCCGTATCAGTATAATGGCCCGGGTGCCATGGCTTACTTGCCTTCGGTAAGTCGTCTCAGTAGATAAAAGAGCGGTGGGAATCCATCCTGCAATGAGGAGGCACATTACACGCATTCTAAGGACTCCTTTATTGCCATATGATTAAAAATTGTTAAAAGTACTATGTTAAATCCTAAGCATTCACTCACTCTGACATGTAACAAGGTATCTTAAAATGTAACTGGTGTTTGAGTATTTTAGTTTTCTATTTTATGGAGTATGAAGGAGGTAATCTTTCAATGTTCAGTGCATAACATATTTCTGAAAATTATATCTAGCATGCCTAGCCTTTCTAGCCAAGCAGTTCACCAGTGCTAGTCATGTGTGTTCTTTCCTTTCTCTTACAGGGGTTAAATGCTTATGAAGCTTGCCAGAAGTACCCTGACATTGTGAATAAACTGCAGACTCTGGGGAATGAGTTATCTGGAGGCACGACAGCTGTGGTGGCCCTCATATATAGAAACAAGTTGTATGTAGCAAATGTTGGTTAGTGTTTCTTTGCAATTCCAGTTTAGTGTACCTCTGTAAAACTCAGAAGAGAGAAGAGAGCGACTCAGCTCCGTGGAACTGTTTTTGTGCTCAGTTGGTCCTGGTTACTCATGGGTATCCAAGTTTGGATAGATTCAACATACAAGTCATTTTTATTTAGTATAAATGACCACTGATGATCCAATACAACTGTTTGGTTGAGTCGCGTTTTAAGCTCTTAAAAAACCCCACAAAATTTCATGCTTGTGATCAGCTAATAACATTCAAAGATGACTTGAGCACTT
Organism: Liolophura sinensis; assembly: GCF_032854445.1. Lineage (NCBI taxonomy): Eukaryota > Metazoa > Mollusca > Polyplacophora > Chitonida > Chitonidae > Liolophura > Liolophura sinensis. Next base: position 24,018,802 of record NC_088295.1, read on the forward strand.
GACTCTGTCATTGGTTCCAGTATGTTTCTAAATGGACATCACTGTCTGTACAGTTATAACATACATAGTTTTGGAAATTATTCAGTGAATGTTGAAAAGGTCATGTAAAAACATCTTGTAGTAGTGAGTGTTTATAAAGCCTCCTGCTCCATTTTATATCATTGCACATATCATATTTTGTCTTGTAGGTGATAGCCGAGCACTGCTGTGTAAGACAGATGAGCAGGGTATTTTGAGAGTGTCCCAGTTATCCACCGATCACACCATTGCCTCAGAGGAAGAGCAGATACGACTGGCTCAGCTGGGCCTAGATGTGGAGAAGTTAACCCAGTTGAGGAAGATTGGCAACTCTGACAATACACGTTGTATTGGAGATTACCATGTGAAGGGCGGGTACAAAGACATGGAGATTCTTTGGTAGGTTGCTACAACCATTTGATGTTTCCCTTCCCGGTCTGTAAGTACATGTAAAGTCACAGTTCTTTGTTTGGTTGTTCGAAAGTAACATACTCAAATAGACTCTGCTGCCAGTGACATACATGTATATGTACATAGAAGTTAAAGAGCCTACCAGAGTTAACACCTAGTGTTTTGCAGCTTGTGCCTCTTTCAAAAAAAGAAATCCACTATGCTATACCTTTTTATTTTGCAAGTGTTGTCTATGTTACAATCACATGAGGCCAAACGATAATGGTCTTGAAAAAAGTGTTACAGTGACCAGTATGATTGGCTGGTACTTTGCATCTGTCTGTAGATCCTGATATCGTCTGTCTTCCTTTTCCAGCTCTGCTGTTCGTGACCCAGTGATTGCTGAGCCTGCAGTCAACATGGTGCCATTAGATCAAAATGTGCGTTTTTTGGTGCTTATGTCTGATGGACTGTACCATGCCTTAGAGGCAGCCACAGGCACTGACCGGGTCAATGCTGAGATTGTGACCATGATTCTTACAGAGTTTGCCATGCAGTCCACCCTGAATGGTGTAGCCCAGGCGGTGGTAGACAAGGTGGTAAGAAAACATCACGATACTTTCATGACTGCGGTAGGAGAACAGCAGCAGAGGTGTCAGACCAGGGGTGACATCACCTTGTTGGTCAGGAACTTCAACCAACCCTTACCCAACTCCATCAGCAGCCCAACTGGTGGTGGCAAGTTCTATCCAGTGTCTGTACCTTACTACCAGCCCAGGTTTAATAATGTACCTTCTGTGAGAATGCCTGCCAGCGGCACCACCCCGTTACATGTCAACATACCTGACAGCCCAGTGTCAGGCACCCCGACCCCCCAGACTCCACAAGGACCTCAGCTGCTCAAAGCCAACTCCACCCAACAAACCAATGATAGTGGGAGCTCACAGGCCACCGGTCATTCTCTGAATGCCACACAAACTAACACAAACGCTAGTACAAACTCCACACAGAGCAGTGGAGAGTCTCGACTGTTTGCTCATCGCCAGTCCATGAAGAACAAGTTGGAGCTGGACTCTGAGGGCAAAGTGGAGGCGTATGTGGACTTCTCTGATTTTTACAAGGCCATGGAGCAGCTGACGGAGGGGGATAGGGATGCATTAGACAAGGAGATGCAGCCACAGTCATCATATGAGCCTATCTCAGAAGAGGTGGAGTCCCCATCTACTGATCACGAGACTGCTGAACCCCCACTGTCTGTAGCTTCGTGATGAAGTGATTCACAACGCACACTTGTTTAGCAGGAAAGTAATAATGGCTCTTGGTACCGTGACTGAAGTTTGCAGTACGAAATATATATATAGCAAGCTTAAGGCGGTAGTTCAAAATGTGGTTTTTGGGCATAACCCGAATTACTCTCTAAAAGGGCCTTATTCTAAAGTGCCTATTAAGATATTGATAGAGGGTTTTTGTTTTTTTTTCTTTCCATGTTTTTTCCCGGCCGACCCACCCTGTTTTTTTGTGATAGGGTTGATTTATGGCCTAGAAAGAATTTTTAAAAGATGACCTAAGCAAAGCATATGTATTTATAAATTGATGGACTGGCCATGCATAAACACTAAGGATTTGACGCTTCAAAATTGCTAGCATTTAATTGTCCTGGTTCCACTTTCACAAGACTTCAAATATCAGTTGTCAACTTGTGTGAGGCTTTTGTTGAAAATCACGTCGCCTTATGGCACTATAACGCAGATAACGGTATTAACAAAAAAGTTACGAGGATTTTGATTTATGAAGTTTTGTGAAAGTGGGTTTAGGTGGCAATTCTTTAATATGCCCAAACATTCACGATTTGTTGATGTTTTAGGATTGTCAAATGTCTCTGGAAATCGAGAGTTTTAGCCAGCTGAATTGGATCCAACATTTTGCCAGATCATCTGAATAAATAGATCGCTTTGTCCTGTCATATTATAACTAGTGCTTTGTCCGTGCTTATAATTTACTACAGAATGTGACTTGGATCGGTCGGGGAGTTCTGTAGGATGAATATTTGTTACCATGTTTAACAGTGTTGATGGAGCAGATGTATGTATCTTTAATTTAAGTTTAAATAAAGGTTGAAAAGGATGAAGTGACCGTCCGTTTTAGCTCAGTGTAGCTGAGATGGCAACCCCCCAAGGTCCACGATGAGCAGCGTGTTCTCCTCCTTGCTTATGGTGTAAGGATACTCAAACACGTAGTTATTGGTCGATTTAAAACCTTGTTTAAAATATTTTTTTCCAATTTTCCCTTTGATGACGTACAGAGATGCTGTACATGCAATTTTTTTTTCTCAAGGAGAGATCTTTACTACCACTTTGTGACAAGACGATTGTCCATGTTATGCCGAAAGAAGTTTGTGCGCATTACAGATGGCATTCTGCCTCACAGCTAGGACCCAAATGGTCTTAGGTTGTTCAAGGATTCTGTGGTATATGTAGCAGACTAGTTCTGAAAGTGGTGTATAGTGAGGGAAGGGAACAGAAAGTGCTGTGAAGGAGCGTAACTTGTATAATTTGACGAACCACGATCGAATAGCACATTGCCTAAGCTAAACAACAGAAGCTACTCAATTTTATACACATGTACACCAAGCTCTGTCAAATATCGTTACTCCGTCATTTTCTACTGTATTAAATATTGCTTCATATCTCCATTTGTTATAGTCTTCTGTATTATTGATGTTGAGGTATCCCGCATTTGATGTCCCAGCAATATTTCGAACTGGTTCAAATGGACCTTTAGGATTACATACACTAATTGGATGTGAATTTGGAGAGGCTTCACTAAACTAGTGAGAAATAATGCAACACAGAACACTTTGGACAACATAATCCTGTATTCCTAACTTTTGGAGAATACTTTTTCGCGGTTGCCACTTTACCTGATGATGTAGGATAGAATATTCTTCGCAAGCTAGTGATATAGGATCATGTGGTACAAAGTGGTTTTGTCGCATTATTCCATTGACATTGACTTTTTTGTTACTATCTATTAGAGGATCATTTAACAGCTACTTACAGCGCTCTGTAAGCGTTATCCATAATACCTTTAATGTACAGTTTCAAATTAAACTTCTCCTGACTGCTTTCTGGTAAATTTTGTCTTGAACATGCAGTCTCTTGAAATAGCTACCTTAACAGCTATTTTCATGGGTATGTATTTGGTTGGCTCTTTAAGTTTTAATTAAGCTATAAGCATTATTTCGATCATCTCACGATCATGTCTCCGTTCTTCCTTGTCTCACAGTCAATATAAAGAGGTGCGGGTTCAAACCCGGCCTTGGACAGGGAATGTGTTTATTCCCTCGCGTTCACTATTATTGGGGGTTTTGGTGGCAGTAATCGGTTAACGACGCCCGTGTGGTCGTTTGTTTGGTCTAACATTCGATGAAGACCACCAATAAGGTGTACATGTCTGTACGTGACACGTGGTAAAGTTCGTCAATAATTTGTCAAAGGTCAGTAGTTTACCACATGCATTCCCTTTTCCTCCACCCGTAAAATTTCCCGCCATCGCACAAGAGAAAACTGAGTATGTTGTTCAACAACATTCGCACGAATAAATCAAAGCCTCCATTAACCTGCTGAAGACCACAACAAGCGTGATGCCCCAGCCAATCACAGTACACAGAGATCAAACTGTTTTAGGCATGAACTTTACCATTCTATGTAAGATCAGGTAGTATGAACACCAGACTGGTTATACTTCTAGAGGTTTCAGTTTCGCCGACGACAAGAGTGAGTCCTCGTGTTTTTGAAATGAACCACCGAATGACCAAATCGCACTCTGGTGCGGGAGCCAGTATAGCTCGTGTGATGAACGTGAACAGTATCAAAGTAAACGAATAAATAATCATATTTTACATATTTAGCTTTAATAATAATGTCGAGAAGTATAACGCTAAAGGTTCAGGAATGCCGTCCTAAAGATTTTAGTTTCTCATAAAACATTCTAACCCGTAACAGCATAGGTAGACATACATTAGATGTATACAACACCAGCGTGCCAATGTGCAGGAAAATCTGCATACATGTAGATGTAGTCCTATATACAATAAATTAATTTCTCTATGACGATCTTGAACAAATATGCACAGTAAACAAAAGCAGACAAGTAAATATAACGTGTAATACTGATTTCGCTATTTCACTTTGTGAAAAGCGAATAGCCCGTATTCCCCGCAACTGTCGATTCTTATTCCGAGGTACATAGCTTTTGAGAAGTGAGTATGTGTGTCAGCTATTACACACGGTCTTAGTGTTATATCCGTCGTTCCAACGATGACCAATCGTATTTGAATGAGTATATTAGTTTCTCATCACACAGAACTGCTGCGTGGCTGTAGTCTACGTCGGAAGTTATTTTGATACGGGCACATCCCGGGTCAGTAAGGATAACACAGTGCTCAGCTGTTGCTGCATTTCGTTCAGTCGGCGGTTTATCGCATCATCATTCTGCTCTTCCGATGGCTTTGGTCTGAAACATAAGGGTGACAGTGAAGCTATATGAACAAATAAATAGGGAATGTCGTGTCATAGGACCATTTGTCATCATCCTAAACAACTTACCTGCCAAAGGGAATGGTTTCTTCGTGAACCAGAGCGCCTGCCAACCCCTGTTCCTGAACCTTAATCTGTTCCTTGATGTTTTCCAGCTCGGCCATTACACGGTCCAGTCTGCAAACGGACAGAACAATGGGATTAAACTGAAATAATTTAATTAAATCGCTGAAGTATCACGAAGTAAGTAATGAGGTAGTATAGAGAATATAACAGCGTCCATATCAAAAACGCGTGGGCTCTCTAGTTGTCGTGTGAGAAGAGGACATAGCCAACATTAACAACATCAAAGAACTCTGAATTGAATATAACAGCGACATGATGTGCACACACGTTCATCGTGTTTTGAGCGACAACACATGTACTTATATGGGTATATATTTTTTTATTTCTTACTTATATGTATTTGAAAATTACTAAACTGTTCACAAAATAACCGAATGACTTGACTGAAACTTGCTGACACTTGCGTTATTTTTTAGTTGTCATGGTGTGGTTAGTGTTAGCCTGTACGCCCGACCATGTAAATATTGCTAGTGTGCATTACCCGGTCCCTCTAATATTTCTTTTGCCCTGTACCTGTTGTGCACGAGTCTTCAAGAATCATAAAATTCTAAATTAATTTGACCATATGAAACGGCACATGGAAGTCTGATTCTGTGTAAGTCTCGAGTACGACTTCATTGCTGAAGCAGAGACTGACCTGTCGGAGGTACTTGTGACCTTGCTGTCTAGCCCTTCCCTCTGCTCTATGAGAGCTCGGGTCAGGATCTTCTCTGTGGACGAGCGTTCCATAGCCACATACCGCTGGTAAGCATCACGAGTCAACAGGTGACCTTTTGAAAAAAAATCGTGTCTGAATTCATCATATCTGTCTGGCAGCACTATAATATCCGGCCTGAATGGCCGACTAATGGATACCATCAACCGTTTTATACCTAGAGGTCTATGGTTAATGCAGAGGTTAGAAATTGCAATCTGCAATCTTTTCAGTCTTACTTTTAATGTTTACTTATCTGTCTGAACCAAGTGACTATCGGAGAAAGAAAAGATTCAAGCATATACAAACACAATACCGTACTTCACCTAATGATTGGTATGTAAAAATGCACTTTCAGATGCATATTAAACCGTGAAATGATTCTTTTGACGCCAGCATGTAAGTTTTTATGAAAAGAAGTTACTCATACTCTACCAAAAACTCTTAAGTTTCCGTATATGGTAGATGAATAAATCCGAACCAAGCCAAATGCTTGAATAGTGCTAAACTTTAGGGGAAACACAGTATCCTGGAAAGAGCATCGTTACAAAACATACATGTAAACAGAGAATAAGTTTTGTTATGTACATGTATTGCCATTATAAACGGGGAATGACCTATTCAGAAGATAAATATGATACACACTAGATACAGAAAACTGATAAACCAATGAAGAAAAGCACCGTAATCGGAAAATAAAAGACATGCTTACAGAATGCGGTTGACTGACGAAGTCCCCCATAACAGCAATACCGGAACACACGGTATACATATACCAGTAAGGACAACGGAGGGACGAAGGCTGGACGGTCATAATATTCAAAGATAATGGAGAACCTGTAGTAACTCCATACCTTCTCAGAGTTCTTCTGTACCCGTCCAAATGTGTAGCTGGTGAGAAAAACAGAGATATAGGAATACGAAGCCTGTACAGATATCTTATTTATTTATTTTATTGGTGTTTTACACCGTACTCAACTTTATACGACGGCGGCCAGCATTATGGTGGGTGGAAACCAGGCAGAGCCCGGGGAAAACCCACGACCAACCGCAGGTTGCTTCAAGATCTTCCCACTGAACAGATATCTGAGATGTTTTTATAAATTCGTGTCGTAATAGTGTCAAGTACCTATGTGTCCTAAGATGTTAGAAGTTCCTCACCTGAACATTGCAATCAGCAAGTTGACGAGCAGGATGTGAGTAAGGAGAACGTATATTGCCGTCAACACAGGCACCAGCCAGGTCTGCTCTGGACACTTCTCGCTCGTGATTAAAGTGGAATTTGAATAGCAATCGTCACTGTCTAATTTTCCTACATGACACAAGAGAGAAGAAACATTTATAGAATTCAAATTTTTCATCTATATACTGAAAATTTCTTGCTTGAATGTTTGAATGGACCACAGCATTCTTCAGAATTTAAACTCATTTATTATGGCTCACAACAGTTTACAATTAATATATGGAAAATTTAGGAATATCATACCAGTAAGTGAAAGCTTTGTCAGACAAAAAGGGTTAGTCTGTTAACTTTTGCCTAATATCTGCATACAGCTATTTACGGTATTTCGACCATCAAGAAATGAGCCAATAAACGTTCCTACAACAATGTTTAGTCGCCAAGCTAATTTGACCAAACAAATGAACTTTTGATAAAGAATATTACTATAGCAATTAATATCCACGTCTGACCATTGGTACCTTCTATGACATCCAGATTGTAGATCCCGTATGTCTGCCAATAAGGGATGTATATAACATTCTTCAGTATGTTCCAGGATAACTCGGTATTGGGGTATAGATTGGCGTGATAGGCTGTCCCAAAGCTGACCACAAACACAAACAGGATCAGTAAGAAGAATACCAGATCTGTCAGCTGAGAAGAAAACATGAAATATATACATGCAAAAGTGTATATCGATAAAGTGTGGAACTTAAAATTATGACTCTATTCCCCAAATTCCAAAACTGATGTGATCACATAAAAGCTTTCTTGCTTGTGAGAATTTGGATTCACTATGGTTCCAGTTTTGGTACCATAAAGATTCTCGTCCACCACAACATCCTGCTGCTTCAAGGAAGGATAAGTAAAGCTTATATTTGCACTACAGTTTTATACAGAATAATGGTGGTTTGCTTTGACTGTTGCTCCATTCTAGCTCAAATGAGAATGGTATACTTCAACGACTTGCACAAAAGTGGTATGGAGAAAAAGTTGGAGTTGGAAGTTGGATTTTTAATTGAACTTTAAATGAGACTGCATGTGTTACTTAAACGGCAATTTCACGTAGGCATGATCTGTAAACATAACATAATATCTTTTTTGTACATGTTCTGTTAATAATAAACATTGCACGGTCAACAAGGTAACCACAGCATTTCTACTTAACGCTCCGTGCAGGCTCTTACCATGAGTTTGATCATGATCACTTTGGGGCCGATGTTTTTCTCAGCATGGAATGTTTGCATAAATCGCAGGTAAAACATGGTGAGAGTGATAGAGTAAAGCATCCTGGCCCAGACAAAGTCCTTCTCTGACAGAGTACACCGAAGGATGATAGAGACGATCAACAACAGGTACATCGACATATCATAGCGGTTCCAGAAACTCCGACCCCAGCTTATTACCTTGTACTTTACCACTTTCGGTGTGCGGACAAAAATCTGAGAAACAGAAGACAAGTATATTTTATCAAAAACACTGGCGCAGCAATTAAATGATACGATGGCTTCCGAGAAAGGTCAATGTTTCAAAGTTTAAAAAGGACTAGCCCACAGATATATTGGGAATCTCTAGTGTTAAGTACAGAATTTTACCATTAAGCTGAATTTTTGGAATGTGAATGCATACATCCACATCCTCATATGGCCTTGCCAAACATTCTAACGCATGTTGTTAGTCTCCTAGCGACTCCCATAGAGGACTACAGCCTCACCCTGTGTTTGTGTATCTCTCAATGCGCATAGAAATGATTTCCGGATTTACTTCATATCAATTCATCGTATTGCGTTGAAACTTGGTACATGGTACAGCTATTACGAATTACACGAGCTCGAGTTTCGGAATGTTTCGTTCATTTCCAACAAAATTATGACCGTTTTTCCCTGTTTTGAACTTGGACAGAATTTAAAAACTCTGAAGTTCAACTATAGTATGTTGTTTCAAACCATTCGCTATTCTGAATTGTTTCACCTGGACTATACAGTTACAGGTCATCTTCGAGTTTTGAACCGAGTTGAGGACTTCAGTAGGTATGCATGTAGTTATTATTCTGAGGGCTCAAACCACTGTAGGGTACATGTGTTGCCAAAGCACTGCTGCTGAATGCTTGTTTTTACTGGTGTCTTTTATACACTAGTAGAATGCCCATTTTCTTCTGCTGACAATGCATATATCTTCGCTTGGGCTTTTTACGGCTGTTCTCTAACGTCCAGGCATTTTGATTGTTCAAGGCATATTTGTAGCCTTATTCATTGTGGTTCTAATTCACATGACTTGTCCTCACCTGTCTGAACTCCTCCATGATCATAGTGGCCACCCATCCCCAGGTTACCCACTCTGCCACAGACACCGAGCTGATGGTAACCATGGGATTCAAGTCGGTTAAGAGGAAGTAGGTGAACAGGCACAAGAATATGAGGTAAGCTATCTGTAACAGTTTGACCTCATTATAGTCTTTCGCAATATCAAGTTATATCTCATTTATGACAAATAGAATGAAAGTCAAATGTTATTTACGTTGTCTCAGGAATTATGACTAGAACTTGTTGTTCCGCTTATATAACAGTTCTACTAAAATGCGAATTTTCCCACACAAAGATTCTAAGACAAGCTTGAATGTTGAAACAAATAAATAAGGAATATTTGTGTATATAATATATAATATAATATGTGCTTGTCGCATTCAAGAACATTGTTATGTCGCGTTCTTGGTATATACGTGTACAATGTATCTATTCGAAAATACTGTCATATATTCTATACGGATCGAGTGAATTTTATAACTCATTTTCCACATGTAGCCTATACAGGTTCGTGCAAAAATTTAACAGACACGTAATGACTGATATAAATCACTCACCATGTTACAGTAAAATTTGGTCACGGGCGCTGTGTAGAAATAAAACATGGCTCTACAGAAGTCTATGTTTAAGCCCGACCGTAGATCATCTCTGCAGCACATCACCTGAAAAAAATAGTTCTTTCCTCGGCGATTCCTTTGCTGTTCCGTCCTAGACTGAGTAAACTGAACCCCTGACCCGTTGTCAGGCATGACGCGGTTAAGTGCCGTAGGATTAGAATCGGTGTGCTCTTCACTGTCGTTATCATGAACTGCTCTAGATGTCTCGTTGTCTGCAAACTTCACCAAAGGAACCAAAATTGGGCAAACTATTGTAAGTATGACCTGAAACATATAGATGAAGTACCATAAACTTACACCGCAATTGTTTCTACACAAGTATGATTTGTAATTTTCAAGAAATTGTTTCTCAACAGAATGAAGTTCATCATAACTACATAGTTCCCAGTTATTCTGAAAATCCTTCCTCCTTTACTTGGAAATGTCCACAACCAAAAACAAACCCTTTGATTCAAATGTCCAGCGGCCTAATTCAATATCATCGTGAAATCATTATAGCTGAATTAGTACCTTCCAGAATGGTGTGTGTTGAGCTATGCAGCCGTTCCAGATCAGGTTGAGCTTTGTCTGGCAGCAGGCGTGGTCCATGAAGTCCATTAACCCTCCGTTTTGAGCTAGCGCAAATAGAGTCGTGTCTCCCCATGTCTTCAGCTCCCGTACTAACAGAGTATGTGCCATACGCTTGTTTTTGTTGTAACATTCAGACAGAACAGTGACGGCCACATCTCCATAATAACTGTATTGAATAAAAACATATATGTTTGTGAATTTTTTCAGCTCGTGCCTAAAGGGGGGAAATGTGTTAGCTGGAAGTTTGACAAAAGTAAGAAAACAAGAGAGAACTGTACAATTCAGTGTTCTTTCCGAAACTCCTAATATTGTCGTAGGATGAAAGTTTATATTTGCATGAAAAGCTAAAATATACATGTACATGAGCACTTTACTTTGCGTGTTCGACAAGAGTTTCTGACAGCTCCGCCTCCTCTTCATCAGCAGCCACTACGGAGAGTGACTTCAACAACGTTGACGCCACTATAGCGCCACCTACATGAAGAAGAAAACAACTTATTTTATTTTCACATGAGGAAATAAAATTACCTAACAACAATATCATAAGTGCGGAATTTTTTTTATCTTAATTGTTATAAAGAAGGTTACACTAGCAAACTGATTGCTGAAATGTCAGTGCACAGTACCTATGTGGTCTTTGCCAGTCCTCCAGAAGAATTTGGCCATCTCTCTCCGGTTGAGCAGTAACGCCCAAAGGAATAACTCCCTCTCCGGATGTTCGAACTCTTGCCTACGAATTTGTCGCCTCCCTTTGTTCCAAGGATTACCGGCTATCGGAAGAGAGGAACATATACACTGTTGAACAAACTACATTTCTTTAGAAGACTTGTTTGGTTATATATATATTATTTTCTCCTTAAATAGTTAATACTTGCAGAAATGTTTAGTACTACACAGCGGAACTCTTACGTTTTGTTTTTTCTTCAAAGTATACGTCTTCTTGCCCCCAAGGTTGGCTCGACATAGCCTTAGACAGCAAGAACTGAGGACCTGTGAAAATGTAAAGGAAGTCATTAAAGGGTATCATATGGTTTTGAAACACATACATTTGTATCGGAACACAAAACGGATACATGTGACACACCAAAAATATCTCATATTTAGGGTTTTAGGGGGATCGACATATAGCTACCGTGATCTTCAGTTGACGGTGTTCAATATGTCAAGTTAAGTTTGTGTGCACAAGTTAAGTTACAAGAATGCAATTTCTGGAAATATGAAAAACAACAGAATAGCTGATAAACGTTTTTCCCTCCCACATGTATCTGACGGCAGACACAAAGTTTGTATGTTGATATTGTCCACACTGTCCGCAAATGATACCTTTGTAAAGATCTGTAAACTGTTCTCCTAATAGGTCTTGTAGTAGGCGACCAATCTTTTTCAACAAATCCTCTGGAGTTTCCCCCTTTTCGCTGGACCCACAGCAGATCATGGGATTTTGCTTCATGTAACAAGAAAAAAAAACTTATCTTAACATATATTTTTTAAAATTGCAAACAGTCATGTTACCTCTGGCGAGAGTTTTGGCTAGGCTTTTCCCCACCAGGTGTGAATAATTGGTTTGTATATAGAACTTTATAAGCTTGGACTACTTACAACAAGCGCAGAGAACTTGTCATGAATAATTTAAATGACAGGATTTAAAAAGTTCATGCTTCACGAGTAGTTAGCTAAGGTGTACATGTATGTTTGTGAGCAGATTAATCACCTGATATACGGATACAAGGCTCTTCAGCAACTCAGCACAATTGTCTGGTGGCTCATTGATTACCTGCAAACAACACAGGCTTACATGGTAAATGTTACTAGACTATAAGAAGTCTTTCCCCTTGCAACAAAATTCGGTATAATTCAGTTCTAAAAAACAATACACCACTATCTACAATAATCACAGACATGATTTTCCTGAAAGTCTGCTGACACAACTTTTAGAAATTGATTATGACTTAACGCCAATTCGGCAGTATTACTGCCATATCATGTTGACTTTCACAAATTAAACTGTAATGTGATAATTCATAGTATACCAAAATAGAAGACATCGTTGCTGTCAGATAATTATAACAGTAGGTTTTAAGAATCTGGAGCATTTTTTTTTAGAATATATACCTTTGAGTTTATATGCAAAGGTTATATTCTTTCATTTGATATATTTCCAGAGCTGATATTAAGTTTTACTGTCTTACACTTGCATACAGGTTCCAGAGCGTCGATACTGTGAGACGTTTGAGGTCCACTCCACTATCAATAAAGAGCTGGATAAACTCCACACGGTCCTGGACAAGTGCCGTAAACATGGCGTCGTACAAATTTACGCTCTGTAAAACGAATGAAAAAAATGAGGAACTGGGAATATTACAACCGAATGAATGCTAAATCTTCTGAAACAGCAATTTCTTTTTATCCCACATGACCTCTTCTAAACATTGGGGTTTTAGAACGGTTGCCTTGGAAAGTTCTCACCTTTTTCTCGCTATAAATTATGGAATGTATTTGCTTCTGATTAGAAACATTTCTTCATGTCAAAACAGTTTTCAGTCCAGGCATATGCATATATTTGTTGTCTTTTTTCTCATTTTACCTGCCAGTGTTTTCTGTTTTCATAAGTAAATATTTGTTCTCTGGCGACGTCACATCTGTTCCAGGCCAGTGATAATGCTAGTTGGGTTTCTGGACGGGTCTTGTTTGCTAAAACAGGAAGTGACGAAATTTTAGTTTGCACAGAATATTCAAATGTGGAATTACAATGTGGCTTTGTATAAATACAGTTTCCGATACCAAATGCAAGTCGGTGAGGTGGAGGTGGGGGAGTGGGGTTAGATCGTGGTTGATATAGGCCTACTTGTTTTTCATGCAATGGTTCAATTACAACGTGGGACAAAGATCATCGAGATTTGATGAATCTGGGATCTTTGCCGACAGCACCTTGATTGGTGTCTATGTGGCCGTTTAGGTGATATTGATTGAAATTTGCTGGAGAAACTGCCTGCCATCAAAGTGCCAGAGCCCTTCATGTAAGTCACATGTATGAAAGTGCGTCTGTTACTTACTAAAACCTAAGGGTTTACTATGGGCAATCCAGTTTTCTCCACCTACTAAGAGGTTATTTTGAGGCCATTTCACTCCACAGTTCAGTCTTCACACATTCTGTAAATTTTCTTTCATACCTTTTTTGTCTTTATGTAAGTGACATGTTATATTTACATATGCGCACGGAATATATAAATGTATATATATTATATATATATATATATGTATATATATATAATGACCTCCTATCAACCGAGCTCAAGTACTTAATGTTATAGTTTAATATATCTTCGCCTTAATATCCACAGTACCTTTGAGCAAAGCGTAGAGAATACACTTGTCGACGTTCGTGACTGCTGCGTCATCTAGCTCAAAGACGTTAACCTGGAGGTCCAAAACAGAGATCATCTAATGCATGTTCACATATAGGCCTAAAAATGGAAAGGGATTTGTGTGTGCCATATATAATTAAGCGTGTCGAGATTTGTCAATACTTTATGACTAGGAAACATTTACTGTCACATGAACCTTGAATATACTACATTTATCATTGAATATAAAGTACTATATCCTGAATTGTGCTGTTTCAGATCAAATTGATGTGTCTTTAACTGATTAAAAATTTACATTCCGTACATCAGGCTGATTTTTACTGAAACAGAAAAAATACAATACTCGGCTAAGGAAAACTGAACTCGACATCATATTTAATTACAGTCAAAATACCAATAACAAATAGTAGGCTTTTATGTGTTTAATTAAGATAAAAGAATAACCATGATATTGCAAGACATCAGAGATCAAATATTAATAAATGTGACTCTCTACCATTGGTCTGTAGCGTAGTATTTCCATCAAAACCTTCATACATTCTTTGGCATCTCTGTAGACAGCCATACCGTCATCAGGCCAGTGGAACTCCGATTGAATGCGACGCATACAAGTCGCAAGGAAACCTGCGGGAAAGGCGCTGGTGTCTTCACTGTTAAACACAAAGCAGCTTCTTTTAGCACTTCAGCAACAATCATTCGTGGCCTACAAAAATCGTGTGATACTCTATTACACTGATAGAAATTAACTTTTTGAGATATATAGTTACCCTGAGGTCAAGTGATTTTTAAAAAAATGATTGAATGGAGGCTGTTGGTGCTCATTGCCTGTGAATGGATAAACAGTGAAATAAATCAGTGAGTTGTTTAAAATTTGGTTGCTAGACCATAACGGCAACAGTCATGAACATTTTGCTTTCCAATATAAATTTATGTGTTTTCACTTGCCAAGGGCAAGGGCATTATAACATGACTTTATAAATTACACGTAGGGCAACACTGATCGCAAAAATATGAGTTAAATTTTAAATAATTTCTTACTTCATGGGATTTCTGGACAGTTTATAGGCTCCCGCGAGAATATCGGCGGCTTTTCCGGTGCCTTGTATGACGACGACAGGGGTACGACGCCGGATAGACTCGAGGACGGCCTTCAGGGTATCTTGCTCGCCTCCGACCACCAGTAACACTGCCGGCACGTTCACACCTAGCAGATGAATATACGATTACGATTGTAGTTAACTTCACTGTATACAAATTTGATGTCTAGATTGTGCCAACCGTTGAACTAATTTACCCCCCGTGGAAGTGTGGATATAAAGAAGTCTGATAAATCATCAGTGAATGTTAGTGAGACAATTTTACAGAGGACTTTTGGTCAGATGTAAATACTGAGTGTCTTGTGATGTCTCAATGCGCAACCGCAGGGCAACATGTGAGGGGTTTAGTAAATAAAAATATTGTAGAGATTACCTCCTTTTAACCTATATCCCCATGCACATATAAGAACTGTCCCATCCTAAATGTATATAATGCTACAGTTTTTTAATTACTTGCTTCATTTGATCAAGCCATTAGATGGTTTCATACTGGATAAGAAGAATTCACTTTTTACCACTAAAGAAAGGAAATCTGAGTGTTGAAGTGATGTACATATAAATCATTGTTGTGGTATTGCCTATATATAGTTGACCATTTACACCAGTAATCTAGGTTATTTACATGATAAATAATATCTTACTGTGTTCCGCAGCGATTCCCGTCTCCACACGACCACTAACGTAGCCTTCCAGGCATGCGCGAAACTCCCCTTCTCTGCCCTGGTGTTTCTCTGTCCCGTCATCGACTAGCAGAAAGTGGGTGTGATTATGATCCAGAGGGGCGGTTCTTTTTGAGTCCGTCAGAGCGTCGATCGAGTAGTTGGCCGGAAACAGGCCTTTGTCCTGAAGAAATAATATAATATTCAATGCTGGCGTTATTTTGATTACCCCTTTTCATGATGAGATGATGTAAGTGGCATCGCGTTGGAGCATAGTTTGGACTTGAAAGTGTTAAAATGACGGTGAAAGAAACCTTAAAAACTTGAAGCGAAAACACATGCATATCTTACAGAAAATATAATCTAGACTTTACCTTCAGCATTACTATTGTTCATTTATTTGACGTCAAAGATTTAATGACTACACATTCTATACTTACGCCTTGCTATTACCAATTTTTAAAGCAATCTGGACAGGTGCAAACATATCTCATACAACATACCCCATCTCCTTCTAGTGCTTGTTTGTTAGCTACAGATCCCCAGGCGGTGATTCCCAAAGCTACAATGTCCTCCTGCTCGGAGGAGGTGGCCGTCATCCGATACTCATGAACTGCCTGACCAACTAGCTGTATCACTCCTGTGTGAGTTCCTCCAGTCAGCAACCAGGCACCTGATATTGTGATGAAAAAACATCTGTCAAAGCTCAAGAATAAAACGGCTTCGGCTGCAGTCATTTTCCTTATCTGGGAGTAACAAGGCATTACTGGATATTACCCCTTGTCTCCTGCTTCTATAGTGCATATACTTTCGATAAAAACCAGGCTGTAACTGTCGTGTGTATATACATCTTGTATTCTAATGCTTTCAATCAACCGGCAGTGATCGTTATATTGATATTCATAACCACATTGAGTACGTTATGAGGATATACTGTGACAAAATTGACTCTATAAATCCTGCAGCCAGCAAACGTGTATACCTGTACTAGCTACAGCGTTGACCAGTCCTTGTTTAAATACTGTTTTTAGACGAGGTTTTAGGTTAAGGTTTCCAGAGCAGCCAGTCACAGAGATGATCAGAGTAGGGTAAGGTAGACACCAACACTCTGTCAGCACAGTCCACACCTTGTCAAGATCGGTACCCGAATCCAACCTCAAATACTGCAACATCATGATGGCAAAATATGTCAGCATTTCAAAACTAGTACTTAAAGCCCTTTAATTCCTTTCGGTCGAAGAACTTTTTCTCAAGTAAATAACTGTAATTAGAGCTACTGTCATCAAAATGAACAAACAATGAGTGTATATAATATTTATGTTAGAAATATGCATACATCTTGCGTTTACAAGTGAAGTGACTGGCTATTATACGTCACAGTAAATGGCCGAAACTCACCGGAGAATTGTTGGTCTCGTTTCCAAATCCCTGGAAGCAGATCTCCCCAAAGGAATCACAAGGTGTCCTCTCCGTGTGACTTCGGGGATCCCAGCGTTCATTGTCGTTGTCCTCGTGGAACACCCGCCCTCGGATTCTATGCCACTCAAAAGTCCGCCCACACTTACAGCTCGCTCTGTAAATTGATTTTGATTTGATTTTATTTGATTGTTGATTGCAAAACCATACTGTATGTTTGACTTATACGATGGCAGTCAGTTTTATGGGTGGGGGAAACCAGAGTGCCTGGATAAACCACCGGCCTTTGGCAAGTTACTGACAGCTTCCCCACATGTGACGTACAGATATGCACAACATATTAGTGGAAGTTCAGTAATCTTTAACGAACGCTGTGAACTGACAAACAGAACTTTGTAATACAGGCGCAATGCACTGGGCATAATTCGTTGCATTGTACGACTCTGACACTGGGCATAATGCATACTATATACATACGACCACTGCCAATGGGAAATGATATACGTCTAAGCAATATAAGACAAGCAGAGTAAACAAATTAATTTAGTTTGTACCTATTATTTATATCATGAGAACCCTTATTTTTTATGTTCTATAAGTTAGGATAATATTTATCGATTGTTTTTTTCTGTTTTGTTTTTTTATCTAAAATACAAAGCCTACTAACATTCCTACTGCTGAACATTTTCTGTCTGAAGTAAAAACACTTTCTACAGTGATGGTCGAGTATATTTTTAAGTAATGTTGCCATACTTACGATTTTGACAAAGGATTCTTGATATAATAACTACATTCTGACTGGTAGATGTTTGTTGTGACGTAGTCCGCTAAAACTTCCTGAAAAATAAACTTTAGGGATATAGCTTTATTGTACATTATATTCTCACAAATATATAACTATTCAGCCTAGTAGTCTTCACTTGAATATGTATGGAAGTATGCAGTAAAAATGGGTTTGTGTTTTTACTTTCTGCAGCAATTTCTATAACATTAATCTGAAAACAAGAGTGCGTTTAAGCATATTTCACGTACCTTTCCCCATGATGATTTCAGGAATGATGGACGCTTTTGGCGACCCACTGCAGACTTTTTTGGTCCTGTAATTAAAAATGGCGTAATTTGCAGTCTAAAATATGGGTAAAAGTTCTCTACAAAAAGCATTCATACGCCACTCTTTGTTTCACGTTAAATGTAATTTTAATCGTGCATTTTTTAGGGAACAACACGCATCGACTTGCAAAATTTTCTTCAGTCATGGTTACAGAGAGTTTACTGCCCATTGCCATGGGACATTTCACAGTTATAGAACTTACCATCGTAGGTGTCTAAACCTTGATCAATGATAGGGGTCGTCTGAAAATCTCTTAGGTCAAACTCTGTGGCAGTAACTCGGGTCCGTGACACGGATGATTCTCCCTTGTTCACAACTGGTGATTTCGGGGATTTGTCATCGTTATACGCCATCACGATGGTGTCAGACACTGGACGTGCCTTAGGTAGCATTTGACCTGGTTCTTTGGGGACGGGCTTCTCTCTTTTCTTCCGTTTTGGGGACTGATTTTCAGCCTCATTGTCCATCGGAACGGGTTCGCCTGGGCCACTTAACCCAAACACCCATTTACTGACGTGTTCTTCTACTTCACGGTCCGTCATTGTGACACTTGTGACTTGATGTGAAGATCTCACAGCCCTATAAATAACGTTTTACCCGTAAGACTTCAATGTGTACACAGTTTTCAATATAAATTGTTTATACATGCATACGTATATGCGTATATACACGTATATGTACCTACTGACAAGTCTCTTTGCATCACATTTCCTGATGCTATTTATTCAAGATAATACAAGTCAGAGCTGGAGTATACATGTAGAGGGTCGTGATTTTCTCTGATCTTATAGGGTTTTCTTCAGGTGAGCAGAGAACACCTTTCACATCAGTGTGTACATACATGCATGTATAACCGAAGAGAAACCTCTTGTCTAATTTGCGAACGTTGTTATCTTAAAACTAAAGTGTTACCTCCAACACTGTCAAGATCAGGAGGATCAAACTTTTGAGAACTCTAACTTATAAGAGTTACATATATCTGACCAGTTTTTAGAAGTGTTAATGCCCCAACACACTTCAAAGGTGTTCACATTCCAACTCCATGTAAAGTGTCAAATATTTTTAACTATGTCTCAAGTGTTGGTTTAGGATGTTGATTAAGGAACTTTTAGTGCAGTTTGGAATATGCACACTTTGGCGAGTGTTAAAACATTAACACTTTATAAGAGCACAGTCGCTCCTCGTGATCGTTCCACTGTTAAATGTAACATTTTAGGTTTAGGAATGTTCTTTTGACGCCAGTTCAAGAAATTTAAGAATTTTGGAATAAAGAGATTTATCGCCGCAGTGCAATATTTCAGCAATATCATAGAGATAGAACTCTCACATTACCATTCACCTGCAGATGAACAGTGATACGGTGATCAACAATTCACAACTCGCATTTTCATATGCTCCCATGCCAATGTATACGCAGTATATCTGGATAGATATTTCAGAAGCGTTTTCATATAGCCATTGTTTTGACTAAAACTTATTTACTCTGAAAATACAAAGAAAGTGTGGAACAAATTGGTATTCTTACCTTCTGATCTTCAAATGGATTACATTAAGTTAGTTACTCATGCGTCCAGATGTATTCCAATATATATATATCTGTGTGTATATATAGACCTGACCTTTCGATTGAAAAGTGTCTGTATAGTCTTCCAATGGAAGGCGCGTCAAAGTGCATGGTACCACTTGGCAAAAGTATACATGACTACACATGGGTATTAATCCGGCCCTACATAACGACATTTCGTAAACACTGGGATCCAAGTAACCGTGACCCGGCACGGTGTGTGTTACACCATAAATAATAATCCCATGACCGCGTGGCAATCAGAGTGGTAAGTGGTAACACACTGTAACAAATATAGGCGATTTGTAAGCCACACATGAAGTGGCATTGTTAAGGCCACGACACTATCTTGCTACCATAATCCTAATATTCCCCTATTAATGACCACCTTTCATATGACTTAAATCCGAGATTTACCGTGACCAAGTGTTGCCTACTCATGTGCATAGTTGCTGCATGCAGCCATTCGCAGGCAGGCATTTCTCAGCGTCCGTGAAACACGTTCAGACAAAACTTGTATAAAATTGGATATAATCAGTTGTATAGTCAGTGTATATATGCTTACACACTCGTAAATACGTTTAGGCCTACTTCTTCAAGAGTGTGCCTCATATATTTAGATGCGATCAAATGATAAACCTTTATGTTATTTCCAAATATGACAGACATAGGCCTATATTCATCAACAGGCATTACCATGTATGTAATCTTGTAAAAATGTAAAGAGAAAAAAATGTCCAAAAAAAAAAATAATAATAATAATAACAATGAAAGCACTATTGGGTCTAAATGTCGACGCCTGAACAAATGACTTGTATCCGCTAACTGTTGGTACTGAATGAACGTGTATGGTGTGTAATTGTGTAAATAGGTCATCTGGGCCATAGATCGGTAAATGGTAATTCTAAATACGCGTCGTTAAGCAGGCTATACAGATGGGGAAAAAAACACATAAAATAAAGAGACGGATGACTACGTCATGAAGATACATATTTATAGGCTGATACATATTTAGGTCTTATATAAATTGTTGTGAACATACAAGACATAGGCTACAGAGCAGGGAGTAAAACCAAAATAACAGCGACAGGGTAAGGGCTGGCAAATGGTTACATGTAACCGGTCTTGTTTCAAGTAACATCAGTTAGGGTTTCATTCTAACTGTTCACGTAAATGTTCACATAGTGGCAAATTATGCTACGGTCTCCCTAACACCATAACCTATTTATTTGATTCTTGTTTTACGCTGTAAGGGCCTACTCAAGAATGTTTCACTGATACGTCTGCGGTGGGAAGAAGGACTTGTTGCTGCCTCGCCTAGCGCACCGAGAGGTTAGAGCTAGGAAACGGCTATGACTAGTTGACCCGGTATATGATTGGGTGGGGTGTCATGCAGACCCGTTGTCTTCGGCAGTATATTTCAGTGGCGGTGTGGACTCGACACACGCACATCATAACTGTAGGCCGGCGACATCTAATGCAATGCAATTAATATCACTGCACATTTTTTTACCTAATTCTGCTTAAGCCGTGATTCAAGTGGGCAAGTGAGTTGCTACTATATTTGAACACTTTCATGACCAGATAATATAAAACCGTAAGTGATAAGTTGACAAGAAAGTTGTTAACTTAGAATACAAATTCCACTAGTTACGAGTGGCCGATTTACCAATTATCCGTGTTTTTCGTTTATTATACTTCTGAGTGGTTTATAGGTTAGGTCCGAATTTTCACTATCTCCGTGCTTATAACGACAATCAGAAAGTGGTCCGATAGCTCAAAACTTTTCTGACAGCTGGGACTTTTCCTGTTGGACCGATAATTTTAGTAAATAACTGTTAAATCAGGTAAAATTATGACAATGGGATGTGCGTATTTATGTCTGGCAGACAGGTAATAACGTTAAGGCTACTTGAGCCAGGGATAGTCGTAGTTGACGCAATGAACAGATGCAGAGGGAAAAGATTCTGCATGTCAGTGAATTGTGAAGGGCAAACCAGTAGTGGTACAGGTCGTCAAAATTTAATCCAGACCTCCACTTAAATAATCTTACTGGGAAGTGTTATAGAATGACGTAGTTTGATCAGTTTTGTGTTACTTTATACATTCCAACATTGCTGTCCAAGAAGTAGTCAAATCAGGTCACAACACTTGCTGGATAAACGCCGGCTATGTACCCGAGTACTGGGGCCTCTGTGGCTCATGCTGGCTTCCTCTCCGGCCGTATGTGGGAAGGTCTGCCAGCAACCTGCAGATGGCCGTGGGTTTCCTCTGGGCTCTGCCCAGTTTCCTCCCACCATAATGCCGGCTGCCGTCGTATAAGTGAAATGTCCTTGAGTACAGCATAAAACTCCAGTCAGATAAATAAATAAATAAATAATGGACCCGAGTACATTATTGGTGCTGTACTTTAATTAAAATTTCTCGATTTTAACCTTTACCTAAATATTTATTTAATATATGAAACATTTCATCATCTGATTGCATAGAATATATTTTAACGAGAGAAACTGTGTATTTTTGGAGCCCCAGTTTCAGTTTGACCATTTGGTGTTTAACACTGCCAGAGATAGATATATGGCAGCTGAACTGATGACAACGAGCTGATCATTTGAGATACTAGCTTTAAAGACTAAGAAAAAGTATCAAAATATTTAATTTTTTCTTACAAACAACATTTATACTTGAAGGATTTATTGTTATGATGGGAGACACAAATTTATACCCACGTTGCTGGCTAACAAAAACATAGAGAGCATTTTGGTAACAAGTATTTCTGGCCAGCAGGCATTTTGACGTTAATTCAAATACACAGTGGCTTAGTACCATAGAAGCACACTTATGCAGTTTAAAGACACAACTTCAGCAGAAAGTCACTGCTATCAGGCAATACCAGTGATAGCGAAAGATTGAGGTCGGACAAATATTAAACCACATGGGGAGTGGTTACATCAAATATATGTTACAATCAATAAAAACC
Source organism: Liolophura sinensis (assembly GCF_032854445.1). NCBI lineage: Eukaryota > Metazoa > Mollusca > Polyplacophora > Chitonida > Chitonidae > Liolophura > Liolophura sinensis. The sequence goes on from NC_088295.1 coordinate 24,041,472, forward strand.
CCTGTTTGGAAAGACACTGTAAAAGATTGGGACACTTTCCTCCCAAAATTGCAGGAAAGAACAACAGTAAATATAGTAGATAAATACTTGTGGCATAATTCAAACTTTAAACATTCACATTTCTGTATCAAAAACTGGTTTAGTAGTAAAGTACGATATGTAAGAGATTTAGTAGACAACAAGGCCAAATTTCTACCATTTCCACAATTTAAGAAAATGTTTATGATTAAACATACATACCTTTACTATATTAACCTAATTACAAACATTCCTAAACCATGGATCCAAGCTGTAGAAAAACATAAGATAACAGTGTTGATTACTAATCGCAAACTTTTCCAATATCTTTTTAACTTCTAATGTAACAAAAATTAAATAAATCATTGTTTTATGATGTGTTAAACCACGCATGTGAAAAAAAAAATTTCACGATAAATGGGATTATAACCTTAAACTAAAAGAAATAAATTGGCCAAATTTATTTTCTTCCATTTTTCAATGTACACGATATACAAAAAAGGAGGGATTTTGAATGCAAATTATTACACAGAGTAGTACCAACAAGATTGTATTGCTATAAAATAGGCTGTAAAGATGACAGCTTTTGTGAAATATGTACAACCCCCAAAGAAACACTTAAATATCTTTTTCTAGAATGTCCGACTGTAAAGAAGTTTTGGAAAAATTTTGGAGAATGGATAAATAATAGTTCCAAACTAAACATTATCTTTTCAGGAGAAAAAATTATTTTAGGATGAGGAAAGAGCCAACATGCTCTTAATATATTACCAATACTGGCGAAGAAATACATTTTCAATTGTAGAAAAATTAACTAGGCCCTACATATTAATGGCTTTCTCAGTAAATGGTGAGAATACTATAAAGTAGAAATATGTATTACAAATATCTCAGGGAAAAAGACACATTTTACGGACACATGAAAAAGGTTTTATTTCAATTTTACAACACACTTTGATTTAAACATATATGAATGCATAAGATGAATAAGTGGGAGTGGTTTAAAAAATAGAAGACTAAAAGTATGAGATATAGCCTATTATTCAGATATCACAGATATCATATTCTGATTGGTGAGAGCAAAGGAAAAAAAAGCTATGGTGCCATGAATCATGCATATCTATGAAGGAAAGTTTAGGACTTAGAGTCTTCATATAAATGACAACTATGTCAGATATTATTTCTTATACATATGCTTATGTCGCTTGGCACTTTACATTGTGCTAATATAACATGTTTCACGATATTATGTCAATGGTTTTTTTTTCAAAACTGATAATCTGCCATGAATGTTAAAGGATAAAGACAAGCTTACTCTGGCTGTTTGAACTGTTACAGATCGGGGAATCATAAGTTTCATGAAGTGAGGTATATGAAGCCGGGATGGTCATTTTACATGAGTAGATTGTGTTACATCACTATGTTTTGTGAGATGTATGACATATTGTACATTATGGACTGTATTGTTGTCATGGTTATTGGTTGGGTGAGCAGACCTGATCTTACTCCACTGCAATAATTTGAAAGCACTTTAAGAACAGAGTTGGTATGTTCATATATTGACTTGCACATAAGAATAGATGAACACAATAAACATGTATGCATTTATAATTACACATAAAGCCAAGTTGTCTGAGGTTCAATACAGGTATTATAATTGGCAGAAAGTAGTGATAATTCAGGAGTATGGTAAAAATATAAAAGTTTACTTCACATACTGTTCTACTTATAGTTGACAGTAGTAATAGTAGTAATAAGGCTGTTGGGATTAAACACAATGCATGTGCGGAGTAAAAAGTATATAATTCTGGAGTGTGTTTAGCTATGTGTATGCTGGAAAGCTGACACTTGATGTACTTGTGAAATATTCATCAATGTTTTGTCTGTCTGACTTGCAAAGTTATCTCCCTTCTTCATGAATAAGTTGTTGGTATCATCGTGTTCAGACAAGTATGGGAGTACAGTATTAGAGCTTGGATTTTAAAACTGAGAAGTGCTCAAGTTGATGATGGCTTCCTTTCCCAGTCATACAAGGAATGGTATGCAGCAACCTGCAGATTGTCATGGATTTCCTCCGGGCCTGCCCAGTTTCCCCCCACCATATCGCTGACTGCCTTCCTATAAGTAAAATATTTCTGAGTACGATGAGTCCACTCAAGTAACGAGATAGACATTACCTCTATTTAGCTACACAATGTGAACTGTTCAAACATAATAATAGATTGTTCAGCAAAAACTTGTTGTCACTAAGTAAACACACTGTGCATATATGGATGGAGTTCACATTCTGTAAGAATTAGATAGATAAAAAATAGATGATCAGTTGCACATACAGTAGAATATGGTGTTCATAGCACCTTGAACTGTGCAGCTTTCATATGTATTAAAAAGTTAAAGTTCAGTCCTTTGCAAACCTGGTTAGTCTGTATCACCAAATTCAACAGTTCATTCTCTGATTCAAATCAGGTCCCCACCAATTCTCCAATTTATGGCAGATTTATGTTGATATCAAACTCCTGCATGGATGGCTTTAAAGAAGGAGGTGCTGTCATTATATAGACGTATTCTTCGCCTGTCAAGGACGTGGGAGGCAACCAACCCTACAGCTACCACTGCAGAGAGAGATTACATAGCCTCAGAGGCCAGAGTTCTTTTCAGGCAGAATAAACAGGTTAGATCTTCTATGTTATATAGTGCCTGCCTTATATACAGGACACTCCTGTTAAATGTTCAGCCATCTGTCCATCAAGATTTGATTTCCACGCATTATTTCTTCAGTATATTGTTCAATGTTATTTTGTTGTCTGTTTGTTGAAGTTCAAAAATTTAATTTGGCTCCAATCGTCTCTTTGTCCCTCTTTCTGACTGGCTATTATACTTTGATTTCTGTGCAATAACTACTTTAGACATTGTTCTATATGTGAAATATTGTTGACTGCAGCTTAAAACAACAATCAAAAAAATAAATAAACACTAAGGCCATCTCTGATCATTTCAGTGTATCCTCTGAGAAGATGATTTATTCTTTATCACTGTAGTTCAGTGTTCAAACCCAGCTCATGTTGGCTCATTGTCAGATACTTGGTGAGGTGGGATCACTTTCTTTTGTCTATGCCATGTGTATTTCCTTCCACCGTAAACCTGACTGCAATACACTGTAGTCATCGCAGTATTCTTAAAATATACTTGAGTGTAGTCGCATCATTCAAATGGTGTGTCCTTTGCTGGTTGGAGATATGAAATACCTCTCTTCACAAAGTGTGGAAAACAATTTTTAAATGTAAGCTGTATATTTTTGCTGTGCCAGATTGACAGTGATGAGGAAATCCAACAGCACATTAGAGAAGCTGAAGCTAGAATTGAAATAGGTAATTATTGGCTTTTGCAAAAAAAATGATTATGTGGCAAAATGTTTCCATACATTATACATCCTTGCCTTTGTCATTTGTCTTGAATTCACATGTACATATAGTATGATCAGATTTTTAAATGTAAAATTTTTAAATTTAAATTTGTAAATGTTTTGTTTATGCCATATTCAATATATTAGCATATTTTGTGTACCATGTACATGTACATGTAGTGCCACTAGAATCTCCATGCTGTTAAAAAGTATGACCCAAGAACCTCTCACAGATGCTGTTGCTGTGAGTTAAGGTTCACCTCATACTGGCTTTCTTTCTGGGCGTACGAGGGTAGGTCTCTCTGCAACCTGCTGATGGTCATAGGTTTTCTCCAGTTTCCTCCCACTATAATGCTGGCCGCCTCCATATAAGTGAAACGTTCTTGAGTACGGCAAAAAGAACCAGTCAAATAATAAATAGAAAAAAAAATGAAACTGTGACCTGACAACATTCTGAAAGGATAAAATACGTTTCTGATATTGTTATCTTCACATTTTTACAGCCAAGCATTACCAAAATCCATACCCACGACTGGTAAGTTGCACATTACTATACATACACTGTATAGATTCATTTCCTTCTGGTCCTTGCTGTCCCTGTCACCTGTAAAAAAATTGTTGCTCTTGCTATAGCTAATCAGCTTAAGACCATTGAGGTTGCAGACTCAACTGGTTGTGGCTGTAGGCATGTAGGCCAGGTGGTTTGTCAGCTCAGGTGGTCGCTTTCATTGGGCACTCCATTTTCCTCCAACCATAGTCTTGATCATTGTATAAGTAAGGACGTAGGTTTTGAATGACAATAGCCAGTTTCAACCATGTGACCAAAATGGAAAGCAAACTATTTCACGTAAGGATTCCTAATTTGGAACAGAGGCACATGAATGATGAAGTACTTCCATTTTCAAGTAAGTCTGAGAGATGGGCAGATTGACCATCATGCAAAACACTTAAGCGAGGATGCAGGGCACAGATCGCGAAAGCCACGGTGGACTTAACCTGAACATGAAGTCAGCCACTAAAGCTGAATTGATTGATAAAGTAGTATTCCAGCAATGTTCTAAAAATATTTTTAAAAATCTACAGCGCTTATCAACGAAATAAATAGCAAACAATCGTCAGTCACACATTTGGTAACACCATTTTGCCATGTTATAGCTATCTAGAGTGACGTCACAAAACCTAGGAGCTCTCCCGCACCATCGGTATTAAACAGTGTGATAATGAGACAATACAAGTATCGTCCTGCTCGACCTCTTCCTGCATGGGTGTAAGCATGAGGCCCAGCTGGCTTTACCGACTTCAGGGAATTTACCGAACATAGCAAGACCTTCTGACTGAAAACAGACCTTTTCATTCAGGTTTCGGGGAGAGGGACATTTTTGTAATTAATCTGACTTTTCTAAGGACACATAATGCAATACCACAATATTTTTCTTCAAGCAATGACTCTCCCGAGGCGGTTTTCTTGCCAGCTCACCCTGACAAGTTACAGCAGTGTCCTGCCCAACATGTACCCATTGTGACACGGGCAGCCGTACTCAGTTCCCTGCTCATAAATGTGTGGCTCGAAATGCATCAATTTAACACCTAAACGGACTGCAAAATTCAGTTATTGCATCGATATCTATTTATCTATTATAAGAAACCCCACTGACAATCGAGAGCTTAAAGGTTTTTAGATGCCACAGCCGATTATCACGTGACGCTTTCAGCGCTAATTATTGGCCAAGTTCATAAAGGCTTCTTCAACATGGCTACTTGGAGTGAATTATCCGTCAGAGTCATATCCCCAGTGCTGAACATCTTCTCAACTTTCAAAACTTTATAGAATTTTTTACATATTTTTTTGTGATAACTGTGTCCTTTATCATTTTTTCTATGTATATATATTGGCGGACTTTATTTTCACTTTAAATATGTGGAAAGTGGGGGAGTGGTTGTGGAGGTGTTTTGGCCTAAAACCCTTCGTCTGTTGTTTATAAAGTAATTGTGGAAAGTGTTTACGGTATATGACCTAAAGTTTCGCACGTGAGTTATTGTCGTTTACTTTCGCACGATAAAATTTGGCGGCAAGATGACAGGAGAGAGTGATTAGACCTCCATTAAACAAAGAAAACATACTCCACACGAGGTTTCCGAAAACCACCACGATTTCGTTTGCCTTTTTTCGGTAGCACTATGTGCAAGGCCGGCATATCGCGAGACAGGATTTGTTTCAGTTTTTATCACATTAGGAGTTCACACAACACCGTTACTGGTTTTATAAACAAAATTTTTTATGATTTCCTGGATACAATTTTGCCCAGACCTGATTTATGTTACCCCAGCGACAGATAAGATAATTGTTTTGCCTTTCGTCAGCAAAAATCAGGTGATCGCTGGGTAGACACGTGAAAATTTGGAGTCGTGCGATGACTAAAAATTTTATGTGACGGCACTCGCTTAAATAATAAATATTATTATTAAGTATTCATGTGTAGGAAATATGGCTGGAAGTTGACCGTATTTCAAATTACGCCAGAATGAACAAGAAATGTTCATCTTCAGCGGTGCAAACGTACGTGTGTAGGTGTTTCTTTGATCGCAGTTTGATATCTTCATCTCGTGTGCGGGTAGGTCTAGTTTGCCATGGTTGGGTTCACGTTGTGCTAAATTCTGCAACAGTTTTTGTATATGGAGAGCCTTACAGTGAAATACGGATATTTGACATAAGGAGTCAGGCTTAATCTCCACAGATTCCCATTTATCACAAAATAACGAAAATAAAACCTGTTGCGCAGTGCATGTACTAAATTATTATGATTAAAACTGAAGAAAACATGAACTGTTGTTCTAGGATCATGGACTAACTGTTCATTGACGCGTGAGCTTGTTTACCACATCTTGAACTGTATGTATAATCCCCTGACTTTCCCCGATGCTCTCCCGCGGCGCTCAATCACAACCGCAACCCGCCAACGCATTGAATCCTGGGATATACTTTCCGAATCCCAGGGCGAAACTCTAGGTCATTTAACGTACATCTGAGAATGTTGTTAGATTTCTGTTATTTGTCAGTGTTTTTGGTTTGCTGTTACAGACAAACATTCCTCAGCAAGTTTTACCTTTAACTGGACATAAAGTGAAGAAAGGACAACAAAGAGCACTGAAACAGTCCACCCCCGTTTATCTGAAATCACTTTATGACACTAGGAGAAAATAACCATCATTTCTACTCTGATAACATAGAATATTAAAGATGAACGCCCAGAGAAGCTTTGTGTGGTCAGCCTGCACAGTCTACAACAGAGCTCTCCAAAGACATTTCTCACTCTCTGGCGTGAGATCGTCAAACTCTAAGCTATCCAAAGAGCAGAGAGAAAAGATAGCTGATGGCCCAAGTCTCAGTGATTTTGTTTCGGGAGATGGGCCTGACAAATGGGAGTGGAAGGAAAAGCTGAAACTAGAGAAGTCAGCGGGAAGACTGAGGTTGCCACCATGGCTCAGGACGACCATTGCGTCAGGGGAGAACTACAGCCGACTGAGGAAGGACCTGAGAAAGCTTAAGCTCCATACGGTCTGTGAAGAAGCTAAGTGTCCTAACATTGGGGAATGTTGGGGAGGTGGAGCAGAAAAGACAGCCACGGCCACTATCATGTTGCTGGGAGACACATGTACCCGAGGCTGTAGGTTCTGCTCTGTGAAAACCTCCAGGGCACCTCCACCGCCCGACCCTGAGGAACCTTTGAATACAGCTACGGCAGTGGCAGCCTGGGGATTGGATTATGTCGTCCTGACATCTGTTGACAGAGATGACCTGAAAGATGGAGGGTCAAATCACTTTGCACACACAGTACGAGAAATCAAACGGTTAAAGCCAGAAATGTTAGTAGAATGCCTCACGCCTGATTTCCGAGGTGATCTGGAAGCTGTAACTCTGGTGGCTAACTCAGGTCTGGATGTATATGCTCACAATGTGGAAACCGTTGAGGAGCTTCAGAAGTTTGTCCGAGATCCACGAGCGAACTACCAGCAATCTCTCGCTGTCCTTAAACATGTGAAGGACACAAACCCAAGTCTTGTGACGAAAACTTCGCTGATGTTGGGATTAGGAGAGACAGATGAACAGATATTGAAAACTATGGCAGACCTGAGAGCCATAGGGGTAGACTGTCTTACATTAGGTCAGTACATGCAGCCAACTAAACGCCATCTTAAAGTGAAGGAATACATACGCCCAGAAAAGTATGAGTACTGGGAAGAGGTGGGAAACAAGATGGGCTTTGCTTACACGGCCAGTGGACCTTTGGTACGCTCATCTTACAAGGCTGGGGAATTTTTCATTAAAAACTTACTGAAGAAAAGACGGGAGACTTAACATGATACTCCATAAAACTCAGCAATGTTTTACAGATTACATACATATATAGGATAGTACCATAACTGAAACTATCTCGAATCTTTCTCAAGAATTTTCCTCTGGAACTGTTTATCTTTGGCTAAAGGACATTTGTTTCTGAGGATGAAACAGAAATTTTTCAGAAAGGGGACGTTTATTCACGTGTTTCCAAATGGAAAGAGTGTCATAGCTCGAGGCACACGTCACTCCGGTCTTGATAATCTGTACTAAGGATTTTCGTTATTTGTTGTTACATAGATTAGCTCGGACTATTCCAGAACTCAAAATGTGTAAATCTGGGTGCACTTTGTTGCATTAAACTCGTTATTGTACATAGCAAAGTGAATGGTAGTTTGTCTTTTTAGCAGTGTGGTATCTGTCTCTCTCAATTGATGATTTGGGTTTAGTCATCTGTTTTACTATTGTAGTTAGCAGCCATCATAATCTTGAGGTGACTGTAACTTGTGCTCGATGCTGTAGCTATGGGCAGACTTGTGCGTTTAGGTAATGTAGGTAGGCCCTAAACGCCGTAATTCCTCGCCATTACGTGAGTAAGTGTGGCAGCAACCAGCGGATGTTCGTGGATGTTACCTCACACCGTAATGCTGGAAGTGTGGCAGCTACCTGCGGAGGTTCGTAGATGTTACCTCACACCGTAATGCTGGAAGTGTGGCAGCAATCTGCGGATGTTCGTGGATGTTACCTCACACCGTAATGCTGGAAGTGTAGCAGCAATCTGCGGATGTTCGTGGATGTTACCTCACACCGTAATGCTGGAAGTGTGGCAGCAATCTGCGGATGTTTGTGGATGTTACCTCACACCGTAATGCTGGAAGTGTCGCAGCAACCTGCGGATGTTCGTAGATGTTACCTCACACCGTAATGCTGGAAGTGTATTAGCAACCTGTGGATGTTCGTGGATGTTACCTCACACCGTAATGCTGGAAGCATGGCAGCAATCTGCGGATGTTTGTGGATGTTACCTCACACCTGGAAGTATGGCAGCAATCTGCGGATGTGACCTCAAACCGCAGTGCTGGAAGTGAAATATATTAAGTACCTATACGGGGTATAACACCGATCAAGTAAAAAAAAATATATATATATATATATATATATATATGTATATATTGCGGCTTTATGGGCGAATGGTATTGTGGACCCCTGTTCTTGGGCCACTCCCTCGATACTTTATTCGTATATCGAGAATATTTTTATGGAGCTAATGCACAAACATACACTGTGTTGTGCATTAGCTCCATAAATTTTACTCAACGACGAGTCACGACATAGTATGTGAAAAGTAAACCCTGTGCAGTTGTAAGCTATTCAACGAAGGTGGATTCCAGAAAGCGACTTAGCTGACGAAAGGCTGGTGGTTCTGTGGGTTAATCTTGTGCGTTAAGATGTTGATGACATAAATTATGTGTAAGGAAAAAGATATTTTTATTAGGTCTGGTATATCTGGAAAGGAATTATTCAATGCATTCCACATTGAATCTGGTCAGTATTATGATAACGTCATAGCTAGTGTGTCATATTGGTTGTCTTCTGCATCATGTTTCACAGAGTCATGTAAACCACTAAACACGGTTTGACAACATATACTGAACAAAAATATAAACGCAGCGCTTTTGATTATGTAATATTTGATAATGCTGCGATTTTTGTCAATATGGCACCGAGGCATGGCCAATAGCAAAACCCTACACCAGTCTACATTCCAGTCTGCAAAACTAAAGTATTTTCGATTTCATGCCTGTTCACCATTTTCACCCGTCAGACAGGTGTGCCCCTATCTGAATATTAGTGATTTGTAAGATCTTCTCTGGCACTTCTTACCTTCAGGTGTACAAAAGGCCACACGTACAGTACCAGTTCTGTCAAACAGCAACGAGAGCGCGCCATCGGTATGCTCGACGCTGGCATGACCCTTAGAGCTATCGCCAGAGCCCTTAACGTTAAGGCGTCAACGGTTAGTCGTGTCAAAAGACGTCATGAAGAATTCGGCACGACATCTAGTCGCCCGCATGCCCGCCGGCCGTGTGTAACGACCTCGAGCAAGACTGCCATATTCGCCTCCTCCACCCCCGCGACCGTTTCAGGTCACTGAAGCCACTGTCACAGCTAATTAAACAGTTGTCTTATTTGTCCGGCGCCACGGGGTAACATTTCAGCACGACAATGCCCGTCCCCATGTTGCTGCTGTTTGCAGAGCATTTCTACAGACCGAAACCGTTGAAGTGCTCGACTGGCCATCGCATTCACTTGATCTGTCCCAAATTGAACGCCTGTTGGATATCCTCAACCGGCGTGTTCGTCGGCGATTTCAAATTCGGGCAACATCGGGGAGTTGCGCTTGGCCCTCACAGGAGTGGGAAAACATTCCGTAAGTCACAGTTGATCATCTCATCAGGTCTATGCGTCGGTGATGTGTAGCAGTGGGAAAGGCAAACGGTGGACATACTCAGTTCTGAAGTGTGGATTTTCCCAAACTGATCCCACCCATGTTTCCTAACATGCCTTAGCGTTACCATCCGTTATCCGTTTCCATCAGTAATGGAAATGTATAGCTGAGTCCATTTTATGCACCTGTCCCCATCCCCAAAAACGCCATTGAAGGGAACTTGATAACGCAGTTAATTTTATCAAATGAATTGGGTGTTGCGTTTATCTTTTGTTCAGCTTATATCCAGTGTGCGAGAAAAAATGATAACCCTCTTAAATTCGCTTTTGTTCACGGTTTAAAACATAATACTGATATGTCACACACATTTAGTGGATACTTGACAACTTTCATGAATATTTCCGTACCATACATTAAACAATACTTATGATGGCAACAAAGTGTATGCCTGAAATGTATAATATCACAGTGGCATCAATTGTCTTGGATGTTTACGTTTCACGTTTTTAATATTTTCCTTGCTTTAAAAGTATGTCACAAATACTGATGCAATTCTCATGAAAAGTGTCCAATAAGACAAAAGTGTTAAAGATGTGTAAAATGGCAAAACCTTTCATATTGTCAATTTTCACTCACAAAGTTCCTGGGAAGCTATAATTTTTATATATTCATGTTTCTAATTTATGGCTGTTATAATGCTATTTTGCCTATTACAGGGTGCTGGCTTTTTCGTGAAATGATGTTTTTGAAGTATGTCTTACGTTTGAATCATTTTGAATAGCATATTTAAGAGTTAGGGTTATCGTTTCATTTTCTCTCTGGCTTACCCGAGATAAATACCGAGTTCGTTGTGCTGCAAGTTGTGAGTTGACGGAAATAATATTGAAACCGATGATTAACGTCATGCCTGCAGGCAAACGCAATATCCAAAGTAGGGTCGCGCGATTAGGTACACAGTTCTATTAGAATAAACACCATCAAGATAAATCTGCGCGAATGACAATTTGCTTTAGCCCGTGGATGCAGTTTACATACACTTGTGCTCCTCTTTACCGGTTCACGAGTTATGAATCGCAAATATACAGCATTGGGTTATGTACAGTATAGATCGTGCAGGCAACGTTTCAGAATTCAGGGTTACTCTGTCAAGCATTTCACATAAAAATCATTTCCAAGTACCCACAGCGGGCCATTGGCTCTTGCAAAAAGAGGCGGGTTTCCCGAATCTACAATTTCTGCTGGTTCCGTTCCGGTTTACGTCAACAGATTTTTCAAGAATCACATAAAAGGCAGCGTTTTTTTCCCCGCAAAGACTTCATGCTTTTGTTGGTCGCTGACTCTTCTCTCCTCAGAAGTTCATCGTGAAAATGCGATTCTTCAATGAATTGACGCCACTTTACCACGTAGTAGCGACCTAGCCTTTACAACAGACCCTTGTTCTCCCCCACTTATAAACCATGTCATTAACTCCGACAAAGATATAACACAGCTGATGTCACAAGAAGACAAAATACATTTTGGAAAGAGTTTTGTTCGACTTTTAATGAGGCACTACGAAGAGTATACACAGTTATCTGTTATAATAATGAGAAGTGGTACTAATTTGACCACAAGGCGTAAATTTTCACAGACTTTACGGTGCCACAGAAGACAACAATGAAGAATTCTGAAATATTTAATAACGCTTAACGTACCATATTTCAATGAATGACAAATATTTTCCCTCGCCAGGGCATAAATTGGTGAGTAAGGATTTCTTAACGAGCACAGAAAATCCTAAACTTTTATGTCCATATTGTTACGACCCAAACTGTCTGTATTATAAAGAGATGGCTTGTTCGAAATACACGACAGTTTAGCCGCACAAAAAAGTAACCAAAACCAGCAGATTTTATTTTACAACAATTTATTAGCTTAACAAGAACAGATAATAAAACTTATACAAATACTAAAGTACTTAAGTTTAACAAGAAAGGATAGCAGTATCTATAAAAATACTAAAGTACTTACGGTGTCAAGTCCAAACGGACGCACATATTCCACAATATATATATCAGACAGGCATAAACGCTCAGAGGCAAATTCACACGAGGGAAAATATAACTGAGTGTATGACGAAATATACACAAAATTCCACAGACAGGGTCCGTGTACTAATAGGCACTGTGTATACAAGAGCACAAATTAAACATACACGTTCAGACTGAACAAGTGCTCGGTGGAGATAGGATATAACAAAGCCAGAGGCTATAAAGACACCAAAATTCAGCACAAAAGTCCTACTAAAGTAATACACAGCGAAAGCATCCAAAACTCTCAGTACTTCTCCTTTCTCCTCTCGTCTCTCCGTTTGACCTGCTTTCATAGGTCTTATATAGCCTGGTGGAATTGTCTAGAATAAGAAAATTCCTGAACACTTGATGTAAACAAACAGGCACCGAACTGAGCGTATTCCGGAACATTCTAAGGTAGAGGCAGACAGCACTCCCTGAACTTAGCATATGTAAACAGTGGCAAGCTATATTTAGAAACTGACGGCAGTCGTGCACATAACAATATGTACCACTTGTCATATGTTGCATCATGTGTGAATTCCATCGCATGGGTACAGAGCGGTACAAAAATATACTAGCATTACACATACATTCTTTATACCTGTAAACAGATTTTATTTCCTTCACCCGATTTAAAGAAAGACGTTCATGCATTACCAATTACTGATGAGCCTTCAGCTGCTATAGAGAGTCGCCTATTATTAGAGCTCTGTCTGTAAAATCAGTCATAATCGCCACCAAAATTGCCATTGGTCAGTGATTCGTAACGTAAGCTCTTACACATTGATATGTTTGAAGTTCACATTACTACAAGGAAAATGAAATTAGAACACTTCTTCTAATTCATTATGTTAAAGTTCATTAGCTCGGTTTCCACGGCAAGAACCCATTGCCAGTGACGTCATAGTTATTAAACAAAACAGCGGCATGCCGAATATTGGGCGGAGTTCAACATGTTTCGACGGAGGGCGTTACCGGTTACCTCTACTGCTTGCGATTTTACTGTAAACAATGTTTCTGACGCTGTCATATTTGAAATTGTTTACACGTTTTAGTGTGATATAGCCCTCATGAGTGAATTTAATTTTATCTGTTGTAATATATAGCCTAATCTCACGGCAATGTGGTTTTAAAGCTGGATATTAGGACATTTTGGTATGAAAAACAATGCAGTCTATTCACCGAGAGTGCAGTCTAGACTGTGTTACTGCGTGGAGTTTGTTCTAACCGCATGTTGGTGCAACTATTGTAAAACAAATGAGTTCTCGGCGTAGAAACTAAACTTATGCAGTTTAACATTCTGAATTAGAAAAGGTGTTCTAACTTGATTTTCTTTGGAAGAATATGGACTTCCAACATACCCATATGTAAAGGTTGAGTTGTTATGTATCACTGACTAAAGGCAATTTTGGTAGCGAGTATGACTAATTTTACAGACAGATGAATTTAGGCGACTCTGTGAAAGAAATAGACTACCTTCTACCTAGTAGAAGGTGATGGAAGAAACATTACGTGCGTTGAAAATAATTAGTTCAGCTTTCAGGTGCAATCAACCCAGCTGATCCTATTTGCGCATTGGCGACTCGGGTCCCAGCAGAAATGATTAGTGTTGCCAATACGTTACCAATTTGGGCACAGAGCGTCATCGCATAGGCAGGAAGGAGCAATAGAATACACAGCTTGGGCCCCAAATTAGTTTGGGTGGAACAGATTCCCCATGGCAAATTGTCACACGTATATACGGATATATATATATATATATATATATATATATATATATATATATATATATATATATATATATATATATATATATATATATATATATTACCTGCTTTTGTTTTTGACCAAGCCATTCAAGTCTGATTCATTGTCACGTGTTCAAACTAGCTTGTAAATAATAAATTGGTGCAATACCAAATCGTCCAGCTATTCACATTATTCGCAGGTTGCAATGATATTTATATAGCAGTTTTGTATCAAAGTGTTGCTCATGTGAAAATACACGTGGGTGGAGGCCATTGATCTCCAAAATAATTATTAAACAAGCAACAAAAAACCTTAGATTTCCACAAAATATAAGAGAGTCTCATGTACTCACAATCGATATCGAACATGTAGAGTTATTGACGGTTCCATCAAGGGTACGATAAGTCTGTACGCTGTTAACCGATCTTGGTACAGGAGTACCCAAGCCAAATGCACGTTTTAACGCCTGTCGGTATTCCCGCCCATGAATAACAATGATGTAAAAATTTAAAGCGTAGTTCAGCATCTGTACTAGACTTGTCCATCGCCAAGCATTGTCCAAAATAGCAACATTGCCGAATTCCATGAATTCTACAATTATCAGGGGAATATGAAATATGACGGACGACAAGGTAGTCGCAACCAGAGTGACCGTCATTTTCACCGGCAATCCTACATCTACCTGATTGTTAGAAGAAAGTGCGCGGAGTTTGACGTGAGACTTGACGGCCCAGAGTACCCTCACATTCAACAAGGAGACAACACACACCGGACCCACGATCACAAACAGTAGTTGTATAACTGTGCCATACAAATCAAAGACCTCGCTTTCAAAGTTAGGGCATGTGGAATCGCCAGACCCATTTGTTTTGTTCATAATTACAGAGTTATTATCTACTTCAGCTTCATGCCAAATTACGGCAGTCAGACATAAGCTAGCAGACAATAACACAAGACATACCGACACGGCATTGGCACGTCGTAACGTACAAAGCACATTTCTATGTAGAGGGTAAACCACGGCGATATAGCGATCCACTGCTACTGCAATCACCAATAGAGATGATAAAAGTTTGCCAAAAAATGTGATGAAAAGGCTTAAATTACACAGGACACGTGTTGTGAAGAAAATTCCATTTAGAACGTTACTGTTGATTTCCTCAATGATGTTCACAAGAAGAACAAAGCTGTCACTAACGGCCAATATTCTCACGTACACAGCAAAAGAGAAGAGCCTATACCTCACGGTGCTGAACAAAATGAAGTTAAAACTGTTTCCGACCAGTCCAATGAGGACGACAATGATGGACAAAGTTAGAAAGACAGTGGCATTCATTCCTTCATTTGGATCACTGTGGTTATCACCAGAAACGTAGGACATGCTGGTTGGTATCACTGCCAGGTGGGTGTTTCTCTCAGACACCATCTTGTTGCACACGGCTGTTTGGCGCGTTAATGAATGATGCTTTATATCTTGCAATCCCCGTTAACAGTACACTCCGCCAACTAAGGTGGGAACCTGGCATGTAAACACATATAAGCAAACATTAGGCTACTAATTACTGTTTAAAAACCACCGGCTGCAACACTGTTCAATAACTTATGTAGAATGAAGAATGGGTTCCACTTGTATGTAGCGTTACATGCACTTTACTATCATGACAACCAGCACTCTCGGCATTGTTCGTTTTGCTAAGAGTGCTACGTGCAAGTGGCTCCATTGTCGTCATCAACGTGAAACATTTCGTCTCATGCCGTGTGTCACCATAGTCCCAGCATTTGACTATTGTTAATGAAGCGATGTACGCTATAACCAAGCTTTGATATCAATGTTTGTCAAGTTATTGATAAGAGAGAACATACCTTGTATGTAAACCGCTGGCGATAGTTAGGTACTTAGGACAGAGAATAAATTAATAGAATTATCATCGGCGCAAGGCCTCGCCGCGAATTATATGGAAGTTTGGTGGAGCCATCCTCCCTTTCACATACGTGCCCTAAAATTTTAACAGCGATATGCGAACGACGCTGCGAGATTTAACTGATATTCAGTTGAGATCATGACTTCAGCGAGATTCCAGTGACATTCAGTCGAGAATTTCGTGCAAATCTTGCACCCTCATATGAGTCTCGCGTTGTCGACTGAATTTCGGTAAATTCTGGAAAAAAATCTGCAAGTGAGGTATATTCACAATGTTAAAAGAAACAGTAATTATTCAACCCTAACCACAATAGCTAAACATGACTTGAGAGCGCATAACCCTCCAAACACTCAGATAGCACGAAAAACATTTTAAAAACTTTATAAACACGCTTAGCGAAACATGATGGAAGAATTTTTCTATAATGTTAAAATAATATTAAAATTTATGGTTTTAGCATTTTTTTCAAATGTTTCATCTAGCTTCTTTCTTTAACGTTTTTGTACACATTGTAGAAATTGTAATGACGATTACATTATGACACATGTTTGGTAGCATATTTATAGGCATATTTCAAACATAATACAATGTTATTTTCACACTGAAAAGCTAAATAAAATTCGAGAATTTCACAGTTCTGTGCATTTGCGCTGTTCTACACAAACTGAAGCTGCCACATTAAATCAAATAAAGCAAATAAATACAACTCATCTCACCTGAAAAAGGCACAGTAACACAGTAAAAAAAACCCACAGTTTTGCCACTCGGTAAGATGTGATTAAATTTAACGTGTGTACCTTCTTTGTTCATCAATATAACATTAAAATGTACTTTTAAGGACATCCCAAAAATGAAAATAAAAAAAATGAAATGTTTTTTTAGGACTTTTAGGTCTTGAACTCATTTTAACAAAATTCAAGTATTTTCAAGTGTTTCATGAACTAGTGGATAGCCTCGATGTTAATCGCAACTATAAAGCAAAACTGCAGAGATGAGGGAAGGTCTTCAGCAACCTGCGGATAGTCATGGGTTTCTCTTTACCAGGTTTTCTCCCTCCATAATGCCGGCCGCCGTCGCACAAATGAAATCTTTCCTTACTGTGTGTACACGCTGAAGAAATATCGCTCGACGCTAAACAAATCCACATGGGTATGTATACAGATTCTTACTTAACAGCTAAAGAACAAAATAAAGTCACAATGCACTGTTCTGTTCTCGTGAATATTCTTGGGAGGGCGATGGCACGAAACAATGGAACGAAACGATGACACGAAGCGATGGTACGATTGTATACCATTGCTTCTGCCATCGTATCATTGCTCCCTATCATCGTGACATCGCGGGGCGACTGTACGATAGTACGATGATAGCCTTATCCGGCTTCCTTACCTTTCTTACATACATTTAACATACAATAACATTAAAGCAATGCAAAAGGGACCAGGCCTGAGAGGTGCTTATCCACCGACAGTCCAGGTTAATGATAGAATACAATATAACAGAGGACTTACTGTATAGAGAGTGACACTGAGGTGAGATGAAATAATGTTGAAAGCGATGCTAAAAACCAATTCAACAAATAAACAATCTGATCTATTCAGATCGAAGTTTAACATCACATTCAACGGATTTCAGTTTATACAGTGGTTTATTGTTTCCCTATAAATAAGTCTGGAAGATTGAATCTATTGTTTTTCTATTGTATCACAAAATTTTGTATTTTGTAAATACACACCGTGCTTGATGATAAAATGACATTCTCTCTACGGATGGTATCACATAATCTCTCTCCTCCTGAACCAGCACAAATTTGCTTAACTCAGCCTCAAAACACACTTTAGCGATCATAAGGCTTCACAGCATTAAGACTCATAAGCATTGTCCTCCGGCGTACCTTCACATCAATGGAACTCGTTGCAGTCATCTTCTTTGTGATCATTTAATTAGCCATGTATAGAGACATGTATACACGACACTTCTCTGAAATCCTCTGACCAGTGCATAAGGTAGAAAATTACATACAGTACATATAATACGTGTAATTTCACCAATATGCACAGAGTGGCCCTTTTTCATAGTCTAACCTTCTTTGATGACCACCTGTCTTGCACCAATACATCGGTCGTGGATGCAAGATAGATCGTCTGCGTGACAATATTTTTAGCATTTTAAATCTCGAATATACATGTACATGTAAGTTGTTTCCTATACATTTTACGACATTTGCGATAAACAAACGAGAAGTGATATAGCCTAAACAAACCTTCGAACTCGCCACCCATTTTGTTTGTATAAAAACATGTTGATGCTATTCATGTAGTCTTGCTCCTCTGATGGTCATTTATACTTACCTGGCGCAATATTGCTTCGTTGCTGTTCCTGACATGTAAATGATAACACTATACATCCATACTGGAATTAATCGTAGGTCTAAATAAATACATTTAACTATTTCTGTCATTGTTTGGATAGATCTATAATCTATACATAGGTACATACAGTATATTTAAAAAGCGCATAAAAACAAATACTTGTGCATGCATGCACTTATTCTAAACGAAAAGCGTCTCCGACTATATACTTGCTCACCAGCCTGTTTGAAAATGCCTATGATTGTTTCAATCTTTTTCGTATAAATAAGAGCCCTTATTTCAAAAACGAAGGTGAAATAGAAATCAAAAGAGCAAACACAAAATCGTGACCTGTGAGACCATTGTTTATCTCACTGCAAATGGCGCCACACAGCAGGGTGTCACTCCACAACTTTGCAGCAATAATATTATCTTCTGCATTTTAGGACACTTTGACCGATCATGTGATTTGAATTTTATAGAGAGCCTTACAAAATTTTCTTTTCAGAAACATATGAGCCGACCGGGCTGAAACTCGGAATACAGTTGCTACATGTGTAATCCTACTGAAATCGTCCTACTGAAACCTGACCACATGACTCAGGTATCAGTTAATTTAAACATATAACTTTGAATGCTGAATTAAAATATGGCAATATTTTTAGCGGCTTCAAGATTTTACCGCAAGATTTTAAACTCCTAGACTGTTTTACATGCGGTTTGGTATGCCAAGGTCAGCGGTGTAAGTCCCAGTCGTATCACGTTCAGTTTACTTCTGCATGTCGGTCATTTTGAGGAAAACAATTCAAAATTTTGCTTTTCAGAAAGAAGAGTATAAACGCTTGAGTGATGGGACCTCTGCAAATTTTAAGCCGGGGATCTGGTCTTTCATTAGGTTTACCAACAGATTTAAGCTCCGATCAATAGTTTTTTCGACAGATTTTTGGATGATGGAATCTAATATGTATGTTTCTCATTCATTTAACATGAGATCAGCAAAGTGTGGAAGGGGGTAGGCTAAATCACTCAAATTTGCAACAACGTAACCTTCAAGTCGGCTACTATACCATCAGCAGCATACATATAAGTATGTATGCGTGGGGTTTAACGTCGTACTTAACAATTTTTTAGTCATATGACAACAAGCGCCAAGCTAGACAGCAGGAAGTATAACATTTCTTTGGTATGAGCCGACACGAGTTTGATCCCTTGGTGCCCCGACTTCAAGACAGACGCTCTGACCAACAGGCCACCAAAGCGGTTCCACCAGAAGTAAATCAAAGGTAGAATGCAATAGCGTTGAATACAATATATTCTTTCTCTTCAGTTTCAGGGACCCTCTGTGGCCGAGGTGGTTAGAACAGAACTTCTCACCAATCCTGTCGCTGTGAGTTCAAGCCCAGTTCATGAAGATCTACCAGCAACCTGCGGACAGCTGTGGGTTTCCCCCGGGCTCTACCCGGTTTCTTCCCACCATAATGCTGTCCACTGTCGTGTAAGTGAAATATTCTTGAGTACGGCGTAAAACACCAATCAAATCAAAGTTTCGAAAGTTCTATGTCCTTTGCATGCTACAATTTCCTGTAGTCACAGGTTATAATCCAGTTTACCCCTTTTCTGTTATGCGGTCAACATATACAACAGGCTACAGGAAATTGTAGCATGCTAATTGCGTGGACCCCGGCAACGCCGTTGGCTAACAGTTTTAATTCGCACTTGTTACTGAAAAGAATCAAACAGGAAGCGGACAGTAATTTTCATGTTACAACATTTATTAGGCGTGTAAAACATACAACCAGTGAAAATTGTATAGAGTTACATAACAAATACAGACAACAATTTAATGCAGTGCACGTTTACTACAAGCTGTATAAAATCGTAAACACCACTTTAAAGTTTCAGTTCAGATATCTTGCAACGGTATAGCAGTGTGCACAGCAAAGTACGGCAGAGTGGATGGGGCGATGGAGGCATAGAATTACAGAGGGGATACATAAGTGGGAGGTCCGGATTAAAAAAAGCTGAGGCCAGCTACCAGGCTCTATTTCTCCAGATCCCGTGGCAGAATTTATCGTGATAGAAAAATTTAGTTAAACGTCTAAAATTGGATTTCATTTACAACATTCAAACTTACACATTCAAAAATGACACGTACATGCTCAGGAAACTAACGACATTGAAAACTTTGGAACTATTTTCCTATATCCGTGCTTTCATATAAAGCTCGGGTATAGGAAAATCTCAGGTGATATCATCTCAGGTGATAGCAATAATGGTCAAGCGTTAATAAAAGATAGCCCGTTATATTGTGAATATATGTAAATGTATATAATAAGAATATTTAAAAAGCGATAAAGCAGTGCATAACTGCATGTGATTTACAGTATTGTAATACGTGATTACTGTTCTTTTTTGTAGGTTTATTTTTTTGTGCTTTAGTTTAGTGTAAAGAAACATGCGGAGACAAAAACGAACATGAAATAAACAAGAATTATAGGAAAATAAGTGGTTGATACAATTGTTCATGTAAAACAAAAGCGGACGAAAGAAACTGGCAATATATCGTGAAACTGACGTGACAGATTTCGATTCCATTTTCTCTTGTCGCGCTGTTTTGTAACAAGGTGTTTCAAGCGGGAGTCAGGTGGTGTGATCATCAATCCGAGCTGAGTACAGATTCCATTGTTGGGGTTTTGAACATTTTCGGTCTTTCGTGGCTGTTGGATCTCTCGTTGGATGTACTGGGTTTTGTTATTGATGGATTCATTCCAAATACACGTGCCAAAGCCATTCGATATTCCTGTCCGTTCAGGACAAATATGTAAAAGTTCAGAGCGTAGTTCGTTATCTGTACGGCACTTGCAAACTGCCAGGCGCGATGTAAATGTCCGTCAAACTGTCCGGTAAATTCCAGAAACTCTACGCACAAAATCGGAATCGAGAATATGACAGAGGAAAATGTTGCCATAATCAATGTAAGTGTCGCCTTGATGGGAACTCCGGTGTCATGAGACGACGAGGAAACTTTACGAAGTTTGACGTGAGACCTGATGGCTACAAATATTCTGATGTTTAGCGTCGAGACAATGCACACAGGTCCTAGAAGAAGGTATATCAGCGAGCCAGCTGACATGTACAGTTCCATTTCCTCAACATTCAACATGGGACAAGTGTATTCAACATCAATATCTGTGAAATTATTGGCTCCAAGTTCAAATGATGCTGCAGTTGTAATTTCATTCCAGACGACACTGACAAGACTCATGGCAATTGATACAAGGATTACAGTGGCGGTCACAATAACAGCCCGCCGATAGGTACAGAAAATTGCTCTACGTAGAGGGTGAACAACGGCAACATAACGATCTACTGCCACAGCAATCACAAGAAAGGACGAGACAGTCGAACTTATACTATTGAAAAACAATGAAAATGGACAAAGGGGCTGTATGGTACTTAGGATTTCGCTCAGAAATTCCCCATCGATGTGTTCGATGGTGGAAATGACAAGTACTAAACTATCGCTAACTGCCAAAGCACGAAGATAAACGGAGAACGACTGACGCCTGTATACCGCAAGGCTGAACAGGACAAAATTCAAACAATTCCCAATCAGCCCAATGACAGCAACGGGTTAGACAATACAGTAAATATAGAGGGCTATTTCAAATGTCTCATCGTCCTGGTCTTCATCGACATAGCTGATGTTAGAATCACTGATGTTTAATGGGACGATCGTGCTGCTAACGTTGCTTCTAATGCCCATGCCGAATTTGTGTTAGGAAGTTGATATGGATAGCCCTTGATCTATACAGGTTATATACAGCTGTGTCCAGCTATACTGTATCCTTGGAACACTGAAAAGAATAACGCAAAAATGTAAGTCTATGACTTTTATGTGAAACAAAACTTTTATAAAAATACTCCTGTACATATATTTATTGAAAAGAAATGATACCTTGTACTTAAAAAAATTAGTTTTAGCATATAACTTAAAAAAAACATCATCCTAATATAAAAACACGCAAAAATTTGGGAACGACCTACTTTGTAGGAAAACTTGCCGACGCCCTGTACCTCATGCAGCAACCTTTCGCTTGGATTCCGTCAGGTAGGAGACCTACACCCTCATCTGCCTTGCCTGACTCCCCTCTCGCCTTGTTATATGTGTGATCTTGCTGATTTCTTTCAATATGCGAGCTTATTAGTGCAATTATATAGCTATGCTTTGAAATAAACAGGAAATTACCTGAAATTATATTATTAATGTCGAAACAATTTGCTCTGATGTACAGTGTGATTAAGATATCACTGCTAGCGGCTGTAGCAATTACACATAGCTGTCAGCATCGAGCCTTGCTACATTCGGAAATCTTTACCTTTTTCGTTCCGTTTCGTTGCTCATCTTTAGGCTCGTCACGATATGGCTGGCTAGTCATTCATTCATCTTTTGGTTGGAAATCTTATATGTATATTATGATTTAGCTATCGTTATAAAAGAACTTTTGAATTATTCAAGAGAACGAGACTTTCACAAGCATTTCCTTATATAAGATATGCAAATGAACAGGGTTGGTATAGGTAACTTGCATGTGACGTCATATCTCACTGTACTTTTTCTGTCCAATTACATGTCCAGTTTGTTACGTAACTATACCTTAGACATTTGAAAACACCATTGAACACCATTCCGTGAACACCATTCATTTGCGAATTTTATGATAAAACCAATGGGGTTTTTTATTTATTTATTTATTTATTTCATTGGTGTTTTACGCAGTACTCAATAAAATTTAACTTATATATACGGCGGCGGTGAGCATTATGGTGGAAGGAAACCGGCAGGGCCCGGGGGTGGGGGTGGAGGCGTGGGGGAACGCACGACTAACCGCACGTTGGCGAGAGGCTCCTGTCGGGTTTGTTCAGGATTACAAAAATTATTGTGTATTATAGGGTCACCAAACTGAAGAATATATAGCCGTAAAATTCGACTTATATTTACTGAAATATACGCGTGGAACGATGACCATCCTCATAGCCCAGACGACTTGAGCTCCCTAAATAACCACCATGGAAATTCATCTGGGAAAAACTGATCAGAAATTAAGTGAGTTAGAGTTTAACGTCGAACTGAACAATTTTTCAGTCATATGACGACGAAGGAGCCCGTAGAGTGCATGTAGACGTGTAATGTGCATCCTTGTAGCAGGACGGATTTTGCGACTCCCATTATAAATTTTACTGTTTTTTTTTTTACTTTATATATACTACCTATTTGGAGCGCTAACATTTGCACAGACGAGGATGACATTTTATGAAAGGTAATGTATTCTAAAAGGAAAGGTAACTATTCTAAATTAACCCCAAAAATTTTGTTTGGGGCCTACAGCCTCTTAAATAAATCAAAGTAAAGCGCAGATGCAGGAAGATTTTATGAGCTGCAAATTTTTTTACACCGCAGTACATGACAATCGCGCATATATATATATATATATATATATATATATATATATATATATATATATATATATATATATATATATATATATATATATATATATATATATATATATATCATTGGCGAGTGGTCAGCATCCTTTAAAACAGATTCAAAGGAAATAACACAATTTTACTCTTAGAGGTCCTTTTCAGTGCAAAAATCCATCGGTAAATATCGTACACATGCACCAATATACGGCTATACAGTTCTGTCACTACTGATAGATGCCGATTGCTACATCTTGTCGGATATAACACGCTGCTTATAATTCTGTCCGCGCTCTAAACATTGACGGCTGATCATTTTTCACGCAATTTAGGTGATTTTATATGAGCCCTCAAATAGGGCATTCTATATACAGTTCACAATGACTTCAGAATGCAAAGCTGAACACTTATATATAGGAACTAGGGTATATTTAGGAACTTAGAATCACGCACATCGTCACTTACCATACTTGGCATTTACTTCGGCAGTCTATGTTTAGATACACTACACTATATTATACCTAATCGATGTCTATTGTCCAATATACACTTGGTCTTGTGTTATATTTGGAAGCAAAATT
Source organism: Liolophura sinensis (assembly GCF_032854445.1). Lineage (NCBI taxonomy): Eukaryota > Metazoa > Mollusca > Polyplacophora > Chitonida > Chitonidae > Liolophura > Liolophura sinensis. The sequence continues at coordinate 24,065,822 of NC_088295.1, forward strand.
CACTTCAAACATGAGTTTTATAGAAAGATGGATATATGGCGTTGAGATTCACAGTACTTGTGTTTAGTTCACACCGTCATTGTGGCCTAGCTCAGTCCCTGTATCAATCGTCGAAACCATCGGACAATCTCACCAAAGTCATTTATTGGAACTTGCCAGCCATGAAGCATAGATAAAACGATCTGTCAACCGTAAAATGACACGAGACATCAAGTCATGCTTTAACAGTGTGATATGGTCATAGCCGTTAATTGTCGTCTATAGATTTTGGCTGAAGTACACATACGTACATGTACACATCATGATTTTACCCATCAGTTGTTAAATTGTTGTAACTTCAGTTAATATAAATGTTTTTGTGAACAGGCATCTATATGTTTATCCTGACCATGTTGACATTGAGAGTAAACATATATATATATATATATATATATATATATATATATATATATATATATATATATATATATATATATATATATATATATAGCTATATATAGCTATTTACATAGCTGTAAAACCTTTATCGGAAATGTCAGTGGTTTGAAGCGATTGCCGCTGCATTTAATTTCATGTAAGTTGAAATAAATTCTATTGAAACTTTGCTTATATTGATCATCCAGGCTGTTGCTTCTATCACGTGAAACCTTTGAAGGACATATGGATGCATTTTGGTATGTCAGAAAAAAACAAAACAAACAATTTTATGGCCTTTTAATATTTTGTGATATCTGCATGAACAAATGTTTTCCTGGTTCCTAATTATAACAGGACGAAAACAAATAGAACTGCTTAAATGTATGTTATCATGTAATTATTTACTCATTTTATAGACAGGTGTTTTACGTCTTACTCAAGAATATTTCACTTATACTACGGCGGCCAACATTATTGTGGAACGAAACCGGGCAGAGTGCATGTATTTGGCACAGGCTATAGGTTGTAGTTTGGCCTAACTGTGATTGTGCATACAGATCAAGTTTTTGGACCCGACAATGCCTAGCTGTAGCTTCGCAGACCATTATTAAAGGCACATCTTGAGTGCATAGCCAGCATAACTGCATGGCTATTTCGTGAGAATGGAAGCAATGTTTAAATTCAGAATAGGTTTTCTTTCCGAGACAAATTCAGATTTCTATTCATCTAAATTTATGCTCACTTTTATGTGCGTTATGTACTTTCTGGTGTTCGAAGAATGGGGTTCACAGGCCCTCTACAAAAGGAAGCAAATCTTATAACTCACAAACAGCTATGCCCTCTACCTACCTGGATATCAGTGCTTGCTCTGATTATTCAAGATCATGCACTTAATTGTGTTAGTAATAAAAAACCCTGATTATAACTCGCCACATGGTCCTGTTTAGGTTTAACCTATACCCATTACAAAGGTCTTCTTTCTATTCTTCCTGTATAACATCAAGTGCTTCCTTTCCTCACAACAGGGCTTCGCTTTAATGACTTAGTATCACAAATAGGCCTGTTATAATTATGATAAAATCTAGGTAAAGTCGATATTTGGAGTAATTAATAGATGTGCATGCTTTCACTACGTGTGAAAAATGAGCTACATTGCCCGATTTTACAAATTACAAAAAAAAAAAAAATTCTGATACCAATTTTCAATAAGGACATGATTGTTTTTCCCGTGATTAATATATCTGACCAACAAAATCACAGTGTGTTAAAGAAATATTTCAACATCCGATTCAAAACAGTGAAGAAAGCACTGAACATTCACTGTGGTGTTTTTTTTTATATGGATGGGTCAAAAAGTGTGGAAGGTGGGGGGGGGGGGGGTATACATATGTTACAATTTTTTAAGAGAACAAAATGGACAAAAGGACCTGCCGTTATTACATAGCGGCACTGTTTAAAAAATCATCTTAATTTGTTGACCCACTCTATTTAGTTGTATTATGGAATAAATCAATTCTACATCAAAGTGATGACTACATATATAGATAACTAAAAGAATGCAATGAATCACATTTGTCTGATTGGTGTTTTACGATGTAGTCAAGAATATTTCCAAAGTATGTGAGGGCAACCAGTATCATAGTGGGAAGAAACCAGACAGAGCCGGGTGAAACTCATGGCTATCCACAGGCTGCTGCAGAATCAGATAATTAAGCTATGTGATGTAGATCAAAATATTAAATTAGATATCAGCATTTGTCAAAGGAAAAATAATCAGATGTGAAAATTACCTTTGAAGTTAATTATGCAGAGAGAGTTATATATACAATGTAAATATTCACCAAAATCAATTAAATATTGCTAACACAGAAATCCTTGGGTATGTCCCCGTTATGCAATTCATGATCAGTACAATCAACGGAACGATTTACGATCTACAGACATTACACTTCATGTACAAAAATTGTCTGAAGTCACGAGTTGATGGGTGGTAGATCCCCAGCCATCAACTACAGTTTGATGCTATTTTCAGTGAGTGTATGAAGTTGAAAGGAATTTCTCTGAACATCACACTGGGGGCTGAACTCAGATCTCCATATCCGAGGTTCAGAACTTGACCAACTGAGCTAATGATACATTCTCAGAGAGTGTGTATCCTTAGTACAAAGGCTACCGGGCCATTGCACCGCGCTGACGCGCTAACCACCTCGACCACCATGTTCTATATAGCTCATGTTAACAACACGCTCAAACCGCCGTAACACTTTCGGAGCTGAGATGTATGATAATGAAAACGACATGTGCACAAGTTTTAGTGGTGATTTAATACTGTCAAATACTGACAAGAATAGCTGTTTCAAAATGCATTCACACCAACCACGTTAATGTGCATGTCAAGTGAAACGCCTGCAAGGTACTGGTGTGTGAATTATACTCAGATCCGAGACAAGTGTGTCCGTTTTTCTGAATATTGTTTAACTACACAGTAGGCCTATAGCGGGTACACATGGATTTAAGCTGTACATTCAGAACTGTCTTACCTAAATATATTCCCCGTAGTGAAAATTTAATTAGTTCAGCCAAGAACATGAACGATGGCCATGTCCTAATTAAATGTCCTAATTAAATTTTACCAAACCAAAAGTCAGAGCATTGATCTCTTACTAACAACCACTCTTCTGACAAGTCTTTATTTGTAGAACGTTCAGAGAAGTAAGGCATTTTTAAAGCTTTGAATATTATTTTTAAGCTTTGGAGAGGAATTTCAACAACTGACAAATTTTAAAATTTATATACTAATACTATACTAAAATTATAACGATAGGAAAATACAGCTTTTAAAAATAACAAGTACGATCGGCAATATGTTTTCTTATAGGTACTGGCCTGCTTGTTCAACACAAAAACTGACAATTACGCGATCACGATTTTCCAGATTTAGGTTATAGATTCGCTTTTTATTTTGCCTATGATGACGTCAGACTACATCGTGACGCGAAATTTGCTTCCCGCTTATACAAGGCGAGTTACATGTTGATTTGCATAACAGGGGGGCTATATTTATCATCAGCATGGATGGATGTGCAAATTGTGGCAAGCTATTCAAGACTAGAATGCGTGGATACGATAGGTTGTCGACAGGTAACAAGTTTCAACAAGTAACATCGAGAGAAGCTCTGGAAAAAATGACAGGCCTGTCATTTGTGACTCTTGGAAAAAACATACGACAGGGCGAATTTTTATGTTCTAAATGCTTGACTCTTCTCAAGTCTGGTTATCGATGTCACTGTTCAATGAACGAGTTTTGGAGGTAGACATCTGAGCATAGTTATGTGATGCATTGTTTGTCAAAGGAGTTCCTGGTTGAGCTTCAATCCAGTCCTGATTTTGGAGCAGGCATAACAAGGCCGGCTCCAGTGAATCCACCCAAACAGATATAACAATTACCATACGATATATACATGTACCCTATTTCTTCTAATTTTTAGGATGCCTAGTGCGCTCATTTTAGCCAATATATACGTAATTGTAGTAGGAATATCGAGGTTCTCACACGGTTAGAGCATCCAATGAACAACATACCCATATTTTTACTTTTCCAAAAGGGTGATAAAGATATGTAATATTCTACTTTCAACACTACTAATATCTGTTACAGAAATTAGAAAAATTAGGTATTTATGTAAGAAAGTTGATTTCTAGTCCCTGCCATTGTCTTACAATATAATTAGACAAAGTTAGTAAGAATTAATTAGTGTAATTTAGTCTTGAAATGAATAAATTTTCATGTGTTCTTAGGATTGATTGCATGTTGTGCTGTGTAGAATTGGAACAATGATAGAATTTTAACAAATTTCCATATTTTCTGACTAATGTCAACTGTTCTTACTGTAAGTTTAAAATTACCTGGTTGGATCTATCCCTGGATGACTGCTCGCTTTTCTATATTGGCCCTGTATATAATAATCAGGGCTCCAGTTAATTTTTTTACCCGAAGGGGTGAAAAGGTAACGTGTTTGAGTAAAACCTTTGTGTATTAAATCTTGTTACCACTTGTTACATTGTGATGTTAAGTATACTGATGAACTTGACATGAAAAGTGGTATATTAAGTCATACACCAAGCAGTGTAGGCATGAGGATTTTGCCAGAAAGATTTTTTGGTTCCCTTCAGTTTCTCAGGTTCAAAATTGTTTCCTCAAGAGGAAATAGTGAATATAAGTCCATTCCATTATATGCATTTAATACTAACTGGAGATGTTTCTCACAGCTTCCTCACATGATAAAAAAATCCATTTGTTACTCACATTGCTTGAAATCCTCATGCCTTCAGTGGGATGACAAATCTACTCCAGTCTTATCAAATAACATAATACACGGAGGCACATTAACAACTTTTTATTTGGTACAAACAGCTGTTAAACTGCAATGTCACTGCATCAAACAATGCATGTTATACACTGTAGGTACTTCTTTACAAGTAAGTACATGTAGTTACCTGAATGACTAAGTCAATTACCGGCACTGACTTCTAGATCGTATAAATCTTAATCAGTCTTTTCTTTCTCCTGTCTTTTTTCACAGTCCACAAACACAAGGCCAGATCAGGTTGTATACAGCAACCTGTGGCCCAGACATTAACAGTATTTCAAGTCTCTCTGGAGAAGAGATGCTTGTAATTTGGTTTTCAGTTTGATCTTTGCCCATTTGGCCATGCATGGGTGTTGTGGATTTTGCTTCCCCTTACAGGGAGACTAATGTATTCAAGGCTTCATGGGATTCCCATGGGGTAATTTCATTTATAGTGTCATGTTCCAGCAGGAGACTTAGCTGGTGAAAGGCTTTCTGCTGTTACCTGAAGTTTCTGGGTATATTTCTAGGTTCTGGGTATATTTCCTACTCAGTTAGTCAAACTGATCCTGCGAGTCTGTGGAAAAATGCGTAAATTTTTTACCTGTTAGGTATATATTCCCATCTTCCTCCTAGTAAGACTTTTTGGTTTCACTGACTTTTTCCCCACCAGCTCTTGCAAGATTTGCAAGTTTGGATACTGTGGCATCCCTCAGTGGCTTGATTTCACTAAACATCAAGTGCTTTTTTAGCAGTTGACAACTCAGGGCTGCCAGACAATCATGCACATCTACCATGAAAGCAACAATCAGAGATACTTGTGAAAAAGTAATCTATCTTCTGGCCAGATCTTGAAGGAACTGGCATCCAAATATTCTGAAAATAAAGAAATATGGATTTATATATAATCCATTGACAAACCTTGTAATAAAACATTATAGATTCCATCTCCCTTTGTTGATGAACATTAACTCAGAGTGTTTTTTGTTTTAAATTTATGATGGAAGTTTCAGCTGTGTGGCGTATAGAAATTTTTAACTAAATGCACTTGCACTAATTGATTAATTGCACACGACTTATTGCCTACATAGAGGTGACAGCGTGAAATAGATTCGCCAAATAATAAAAACTTTCACGGCCAGTTGAACTGATTTGAAATACATGCTTTCAGAATTATTAACTACTGATAATGAAATTTGGGACCCTTTTCGGGATTGACTTTTCATACTTTGTGAAACTGAATAATCATCCTCCCATTCGCTTTGTGCCTTTAATTTCTCCAGTAGTAGTGGTCTGCAGCGACGTTGTGCCTCGCTATTGTCGAAATCTGAATGTTGCTTGTCCCCTCTCAGGCCCATATATTCTTCATTTTTGCGTCTCGGCAGAAGGTACATTTCAGCCTTCTCCCCTAACCAAAGATATTTTTCTTTCATGTAAAGTTTCGTAAGTCACTTTCTGGCCATTGTGTTGTTTTCCAGAGGCAACACTATCAAAGATGGGATGGGTCGACAGCACTATCCAAAATGTTCAATAAAATATTCTGGGAATTCTCCCGAGGGCTGTTTCTATTCCCTACAAAGTCGAGAATTGATTTTTGGGCCAACATGGCGATCCACTTTTGATTTTGACTTTGGAATTGGTATTGAATGAGAATCGGTAGAAAGCGTAGTTTGGATTGGCTAGCTTAATGCACGTTGTCCTATCAATGTACCAAACAAAAATGACAGCTGTGCATTGATGCTACTCACACCTGTTTCCTCGTGCGAAGGCTAATTACATATGAACTGGGACAAGGGCTTTTCTGCCAAGTCGACAGACATCCATGTCAGTATTTTTCTAATTTGTATTTCAAGAAATGATATGCATAGGAATAAATTTCTTTGCATAGTAAAGAAAGATGCTGGCTAACAGTATGCATGATGTAAAATATATCATGAGTATTTAGGTAACATCAATGCGTGATTTACACAAATACGCATGCTATCCTGATAATAGGGATATTTGATTTACGTAACCTTTGAGATATAAATCATGTTAGCAGTCTGAGCGATCTAGGACCCAAAGGGCTGTAAAGGCCCGTTCTCAAGATGCGATTTGTTGTACTAACTTGTAGTATTTGACCTTTAGTGTTTCACAAAACCGCATGCAACGCAGTGGCTTATGACTTGTCATATGGCATTACATTTTTATCGTTCAGCTGTGTTACTAAGGTCTGGCGCTATTGTAGGCACATCTGTCATGGTGAGTCTCCTTGTACTGTAATTTGCATGATGTCTGTTGCATAATAGATCTTGTCCAAGCTAGTAAGTAGTAAACCGCTTGGTTTCAGTAAGTGTTTAATCAAAATATTGTATCGTCTGCTTTTTTGAACATGGCTGCAGACAAGCTTTGGTTGATGACACAAGGGGCAATAACTTGTACTGGAAAAATTAGAAGCGATTTGATGGATGAAAATAGAGCTTTCTCCATTTCATTTGGCACGCTGACAACTTGTTAAATGCAATAAAAATCTAAATAATTCGGCTCAGTTGTAAGTTGATACTACAAGTCACTGGCTGTGGAAATGGTCATAATGGACTAATTACACGCCAGGGAGTTTAGTAATCAACTGTTTCCTACGGGGCGAATGACAGTAAGTCATGATTAGGCGAGCACTAGTCTAAATATAAAAAAGCGAACATTGACATGCAGTTTTTTTATTGTTGGTACATGGAAAGTACCTTTGCTTTGTGTATTTTGGGTTTATGAAATTGAAAACAAAAACTTAAACTGTTGAATGAATATATATATTCCGCTTATGATAGCTGCTAAGGGTGACAGATTGGTATCTCCGTCTGCACCTTAAACTTTGTTATTGGCTGTTATGTTTTACTTATGTCAAATATATAAACAGCAAATTTGAGTTAACATTTTTAAAAATCTGGAATGTTGGGACTTTTGGGAGGGAGGCGCTGAAACTGCAGAGATAGACACTTATGGATTGTTGTACATGCTCTCTGAACTATTCTTATCTTTTGACTAGGCCTCCTCTGAATTACCTCCCTTGTCATACGATAGAACATATGATATGATGTGGGAATCTAAAGGTCTGTTATCTTCATGGAGTGTATGATTTGGCAAAATCTACGGCCAGCTTATGTCACTAAATCTGATGGCTACAGGTTGGATTGGATAAACTTATCAAGATGGCTTTCTCGATTCACACAAGCCATCAGCTCATTGTCATCATTTTGTGTGATCATTTGACAAATCTTAGTGAAAAAATAAAGTATGAATACTTGCTTATCAGGAAATGAAGGTCTTTTTAAAACTCACAAACTACCAAACAGATGCGTTTTGTTGTTTCTCTTCGACTGCTGTTATAAGGCGTGTAACCCTGTCATAATTATTCGTATATTTCCCATGTTATCCTTTATTTTTCGGATATTCCTATATTTACCTGTATTTCATGAAAACTTCTTATATTTCCTATATTTTTACAAAAAAATCAAAATTTGTATTAATTTAAACTACATGTATTTGAATCAGTCTAAAAGGCAATTGTTTTTGTCACTTAATATGGAGTGTATGGTGTGACCGAACATATTAAAATACGAAAATGCTTCTCGGCTTTCTTCTTGGGATACGAAATGGCTTTAAAAAGTAGTTTTCCTAAGACCCCAGCGGTCAGTCCGGAAATTAAGCAGCTTGATGTGGTGACGTCAACTGTGATAGTGTCAAAACAACTTGGCGTTGGTGAGCCCAAATTAGGGGCGCTCAGCTGGTCACGCATTGCCAGTATGTTCATCTGTATGTTCTGGGCCATAACTTTTCTTTATTGCATGTATATAAGCGACTTTGGTACATACAATTCTTTTAGCTTGGCACTACAGGCATACTCATGGGTGTATAGTTGTGTGTGATTGACTGTAAGAAAACAGAAAGAAATAAATTTACTCACACAATAATACAGCCGTTAAAGGTCGTTGCAAGAATTTACCAGAGTTGCATGTAATAACAGATTTTACGGTAACACTTGTATAACAAGGGTACATAGATTTGTTACCTTAAAATACGATAAGCATTTATCTATTCATAGATTTATACAGAAACTCAAGAGACATCAATTATAATCGCTACAACACAGTAATTACAGAAAACATCAAGAAAAATATGATGTTGTTCCAGAAATACATGGCTAATGTCTAGAAAAAATACATGCACCTTCATTGAAATTGTACACACTAGGATAGAGTTGGAACACTTTACAATATCTTTACACACGTAATCATCATTAGGCTGTAACATACCGTTTGTATCGGCCCCTTAAATTGCTGTAAAACGTTTACTGCTTGCGGAAGTCGCTATTGTCATGTCTTTCTAACACAAAGGATGATGTTCTATAGATGATGCCTTGCATGGCAGCTTGTTACATGTGCAATGATTGACCAAATTATGGACGTTATAATTGGTATTAAATGTGTGTTGTATATTCAAAAACAGTCATGCACTCAGCTCACGTCTTGCATATATGCACGGTCTCCGTGTAAACCACAATGAAACTTGAGAGCGGGATGTTCCATACTTGACGCTATTTGTCTGTGCTAGTAATGGTTTAAGGCAAAGACCTCTAAAAATTGAAGTAGACATCGCTAAATAGACCACTTAAAACTTTGCATAAATATATTTTCATTTATTTTTTTAATTTATTGTGAAAAGAGTTAAGAGCATTCAAACAAATGAATTCTAATGTGGCCTTTATGGACCATACTATCAGAGTTTAGAAAGTCTGACGTCACAGGAAGTTTTTCCAACTTTAATCACCACACTGAATGTTGGAATAATTCTTTTTACCAATGAGTAAAGATTAACTGAAATAATCTTCCCAAAAATTGGTTAGCTCGCTAGCGCAGCGTAATGACCTGGGAGCCTCTCACCAATGCGGTCGCTGTGAGTTCAAGTCCAGCTCATGCTGGCTCCCTCTCCGACCGTACGTGGGAAGGTCTGCCAGCAACCTGCGGATGGTCGTGGGTTTCCCTCCGGGCTCTGCCCGGTTTCCTCCCAACATAATGCTGGCCGCCGTCGTATAAGTGAAATATTCTTGAGTACGGCGTAAAACACCAATCAAATAAATAAATAAATCTATTGTAAAAACGGAGCTTTATATACTGACAAAAATATAAACGCAGCACTCTTGTTTTTGCAATGTTTCACTAGATAATGCTGTGATTTTTGTCAGCACAGTACCAAGGGATGGCCAAGAGCAAAACCCTACACCAGTGTACATTCCAGTCTCCAAAACCAAAGTGTTGTCAATTTCAAGCCTATTCACCATTTTGACCCGTCAAACAGGTGTGGATCTATGTGCCTCTCTGTAGTATTTAGTGATTGCAAGGCCTTCCTTGGCACTTTTTACCCTCAGGTGTACAAAGGCAACACGTACTGTGCGAGTTCAGTCAAAAGGCACGATGCCAGAGATGCCACAGAATTAACGAGAGCGCACGATTAGTTGTCTCAGAAGACGTCATGAAGAAGTCGGCTCGACAGCTAATCGCCCTCATGCCCGTCACCCGCATGTAGCGACCCCCGACCAAGACCTCAATATTCGCCTCCATCACCTAAGCGACCGTTTCAGGCCAGCCACTGCTACAGCTGATAAAACAGTCGAGCTCCAAAATAACCGGATTTCCGCTCAAACTGTAGAATCGCCTCGGAGAAGCGAATTTGCGAGCCCGTAGACCACTCCACGGTATAGACCTTACCTCTGCGCGACACCAGATTCGGCGCGACTGGGTTAACATTCATTTTCGTTAGCGATGGCGACGTGTTGTGTTTTCAGGTGAATCCCGTTTTCAGCTACATAGACCCGATTGGAGGCAACTGGTTCGGCGGCGGGTCGGTGAGCGCAATGCTGATGCCGCCGTCGTGCGCATAGGGTGCAATGCGGCGGTGGTGGGGTACTTCTGTGCGGAGGGGATAAGTCATGGCCATCGGACTCATTTCATACACGGTAACTTGAATGCAGTAAGATACCGTGAATAAGCCCTGCGCCAAATATTCTTTGCAATGCCTGTCTCCATGTTGTTGCTGTATGCAGATCATTTCTTCAGGTCGAAAACGTTGAAGTGCTCGACTGGCCAGCGTATTCACTTGATATGTCCCCAATTGAACATCAGTGGGATGTTCTCAACCGATAATTCCGGGTAACATGGCGGTGTTGCGTTTGACCACACACAAGAGTGTGAAAACATTCTGTAAGTTACAATTGACCACCTCAGCAGGTCTATCCTGTTTCCTAACCTGCCTCAGCGTTACCATCGGTTGTCACTTTTCATCATTTATGGAAATGTATTTCTAAGAGTCCATTTTTATGCTGAAAACGATAAAAGGAATTTGCTAAAGCAGTTAATTTTATCAAAATAATGGGTGTTGCGTTTATCTTTTTGTTCAGCAAAAGTGCGAATATATCACTTTTCTGTCCGAACTCGGACGAAAGTTTCGGTCATACTGTTTGGTGTCGTACGTAGTGGAGGTGTCATGACAAATGGCTTTCCACTAATGGAGAGCAGTGTGAATATATTATGGTTGAGACCCTACTGCAAAGAGAGTAGTGAAATGGACAAAATAGTAATGAAAAGGATGTTAAACCTAAAGAAGCAGACTAGAAGGCACTCCAAAAGCGCATATCTTCAAAGGCTAAATATTTAAAATCACCTGAATTCCAACAAAGGTACAGTATGCACAAAGTATTGTGTGTGCATAAGTTTATCATTTTAGTTGCTGACAGATAGGCAGACCGGCAGAGAAATAAACACTGACAGGTAAGAAACAAAGGTGAATTCTGTCATGTGCATGCTGTGCAAATACATACACACAGTTGATAAATGTAGCTCGATATCTGAACACACTCCAGTTGTGATTCATTATTTTTAAATGTCTTGACATATTTGACATATTGAGATGTAATAATTTCCGTTTCTTTTGTTTAAATGATGTAGAGATGAAGTCCCGTGCACAGTCATTCCTGAAAAAGAAATTTAAGAAGACTTCAAAGTGGAGTACCATATCAGTTTGCATTGCAAATCGTCATTATGCACCAGCAGTGCGTGGGATTTATCGTGCCACAGCAGGATCAAAGAGACAATTTCTGAATGTGGTCAAGAAGGAAGTACGTAGGGAGGTCAAGTCACTCTTCCTCAGTGATATCTGCCTCTGTCAAAAGGCTAATCTGATGAGCACTCCAGAAGATATTCCATGGAATGAAGCGATTGAGAAGCTTCGAGATAAAGCTCCACTGTTACATACTGTGCTCATAGGTGCTGTATCTGCTGGAAAAACTGAGCATGACCTACGTCGAGGCCATAACAGACAAGTTTACCTGAAGCCTATGATTGGTACTGCCCTTTCCATCCTGCTTTATGCAAAATCGCCCGTCAGGGCCGGTTATTTGCCCACAATAATTTCGCTACTTTTGAAGAGAAAAAGGTCCAAACAAAAGACTTTCAGACAGCTGAGTAAATTAGGGTTATGTTTTGGCATAAATGGCACATGGGATTCATATAGAAGGTTAAAAGATGAATTTGACACAGCAACATCTAACAGTTTGAGTAGAGCTGAAAATGTTGCTAATGACGAGGAAGATGAGATGCTTGCCGACTCGTCAGCTCTGAACGATACCGAGGGGTCTTTGGAATAACAACTTCCGAACAGTGTTGAAGATGCATTCTCAGACTTCCTTTTTTCATCCCTTGTTAATGATATGGATGAGATGAGGTCAGTTTCCCCTTCCTCAGGTAATACAGATCCAGATGTCAACATGGTTTCAGAGGAGGATGAAGCAGAAATCGAAACAGATGTTTCAGAAACAGGTATTTCTTCTGTGCAGGATGAAATATATACTGATGATGAACTTTGTAAGGAAAATGGTCATATTTCTGACAATATACCCGTGAATATGTCGACTGAAGAATACGTTTATTATTTATTTATTTATTTAATTGGTGTTTTACGCCGTACTCAAGAATATTTCACTTATACGACGGCAGCCAGCATTATTGTTGGTGGAAACCGGTCACAGCCCGGGGGAAACCCACAACTATCCGCAGGTTGCTGTCAGATCTTCGACTGAAGAATACAGTGGATCAGGTCATGGCTTTGAACAGCCAAGAGAAGAGTCTCTTGATCCTGGTTTTACACTTTCCTGGGATAATGTCTGCAATCGAATGATAGTAAGTCATCCACGTGTAGACCAGCAAAATGCAAAAGTAAAGTATTCTCTTGGATATTTAGCAGTGAATCGTATTCCAACAGTCCGTCTAGATAATTCTGACCGGACAACTATTCCAGTATTTACACCCTCGGTTAGAGACTTTCATGAGCTCCAGTCTATAATGGCAGTTGTGTCACGCATTTTGACAAGACACTTGCAGTGGTTCAGTGAGTTCTTTGATGACTGTACCGTGGAACATGTAAGCCATAATCACTCACTGGAGTCTGTGCAAAGGAGCCTTTTAATGAATCTCGGGGCTCTGGAGGAGAGCCCAACTGATGTAAACACAGATGTCATTAATTGTGTTCAAAAGTACACTGCGAAAGGCAGTGATCACTCTGTACCTGTTGTTATATTCAAAGATAGTTCAGAGTTTGGGTGTGTTAATGGAGACAATGGAATTCTTAGGGCAGATACTTTAATTTCGGATGCTCAGGAGTTTCGAAAAGAGGCTTGGCTCCTGGAAGACTATTACAACGACTTCCTGAAAGAGACTAGTTTTGAAGAAAAAGGCACTCTACAGCACATCATGAGCATGATAAATTCTACTAGTGACAAGTTGAACAGTTTTTCACAACGATGGGACCTCATGTGTGAGGCTACGGGGTAGTATGACGTTCTGGCAGCAATGGAGATTATGGGCTTGAAAAAAATAAGTGACAGACCTCCGTCAGGAGTGAAGGCGCTAGAAGCCAGTTCTCTCAAGAAGAGACGTTCATTTCTGGATGCTGTCAGTAAACAGGTTGTTCAGTTAATTTGGCATGAGGTGGACACAGATGTGCTAACAAGGTCTCCGTCAGAAGATGCCGCAGATTACTGTTGTAATGAGTACAAAGATGAAGGTGTGGTGAGATGTAAAAGTGGAAGAGACTGTATCAAGAGTTGTTTCATTACTCCTGTACTGGGGTTACATTACACCAACAACTAGATGAGTGGCACTCCAGTGAGGAATGTGAACAAAAATCCAAAAAGACTTTTAAGTATTGTATGTGTTCATAAGACATGGGTGATGTGGCCATGGTTGGATGACTATTTATTGAAGGAATGGTATCGCCTTGAGTGTATCGGCTTTTCGGAGGAAGAGCTTTCATCCAGTAAATGGTACTGTACTGAAGAATGTAAACTGTTGTATAAAGATGAATCTGTGCGACAAAGCTCTCGACTGGCGAAGAAAAGAAGGACAAACACATCTTACTTGCCGGACTTCAAATTCAGGTACAACACAGCACTAGCTTGGAGGGGCCTCAATCTTCTATGTCGTTGGGATGCTGTAAGGGAAGGGGATGGTGATGCTATGTTGTCCTATTGGGTCATGGACCTTGTGTATTTCTATCGGACCGGTAAATTTGAATCGGTGACATCAGCACATGAAGGCTCCTGTCTTCAGTTAGCGGATAGTTGCCAGAAAAGATTGTACATGACCTACGCTGGAACAGGACAGTTAATTTCACCGGTGGCAGTGGCCGTAATATACCAGCTGACCTGATGAACGACATTTTAAACCGACGTTTTAATGGCTTACCGAAGAGTCAGATAGACTATTTCGCGTCCCAAACATCAGTTAATGCCGATCCGTCTGAAGACTTTTTGGAAGATTCTATAGATGTTGTATTTAATCCAAAAATGATTCAGCGCGAAGTAAAGATACTCATAAGACAAAATGCAGACATGGACAAAAACTTCCGTATGATGGTGAAGAATTTAACAGGAGAGGATTTATTCAAGCGTATCCCAGGCAGACAGTACAAAGCGTTTTCCACGTTTAAATACGATGTCAACCCAAAACGTCAGGGAAAATTTGGCCCCATGTTGGCACCATTAGCAAAAAGGCTTGATAGTATACGATTTGTGAAGGGTTCAGCAGCGAAAACATTGTACGGATGGAATTTGATATGGGACGTGCTCTGCTAAGAATGTTTTGTTTGTTTTATTTAGCATAACGTATAACATACTCTCCATGTGCAAGTGAAAGACACTTAAAATTCCCCGAAACAATTTTCCTGGATAAATTCTGTGACATAGTCACTATGCCTCAACTTTGTACACCACAAAATTAAATCACGCCTGTACAGCTGAGTACGCGAGCAGATATCTCGTGGATGTAGTCTCGGTATAATAACATACACCCTGTAATTTGTCGAACTAAGAGTTCTGATATCAGAATTGAAAGGTTCGCTCAAGGAGAGTCCAATCTCGTGTATTTTACCAATTCCAATGCCCAGTATCTGCTTGAGGCGTTGTCCGTGATTCTTTAGTCGACGCAACGATGATGTTAACTTTCTAACACTTCTTTTGCTGTTATCCTCTAGGGTCATAGGTGGGAAGGTCTCCCCGGAACCTGGTCAAGGGTCCCCTGGGCTCTGCCATAATGCTGGCCGCCGTCGTATAAGTGAAATATTCTTGAGTACCGCTTAAAACATATCAAATAAATTTCATCAACTCTCAATGTTTGCACATCATGTTCTAATTATCAGACCTATACACAACTGGACAGTGGCCGAGTAGGTAGGAAGTTGGTCTTCTGTCCCTACTAGGGCACAGCGAGGTGGGGTTCATTCCCCGTCATGGCCATACAGAGAATTTGTGTAGATCACTGCTATCACTCTTCGTAAGACCAAGCGCAGTGGACTATATGCGGTCAACGACGCTTATGTGACTGCGTTCATTGGAGAACACTTGTCTTCGGCCAGTATGGTGTGCTTGTATATTTTTACGCTCCAAAAATAGTCTTTTAACAGAAAGTCTGTTGTCCGAGTGATGCTAGAATGAATTCTGTTATCACATGATATCCTGTTAGTTTAATAGAACCTTTATGTTGAGTTAATAGAATACATACATATGCATAATATATGTGATGTACTTAAAAGAATAATCTGTTGCAATAGCAGAATACATTTTAGCATCACTCAGACAACCGACTTTGTTAAAATTAACAGATTAATTTTGTAGCTCGCCTGTACGAAGTAAGGCGAGGTATTGTGAGAGAGGGTGGAAAAGTGTCGGTGTTGGTGTTCGGTTAAGCTTTTTTCAGCTCTTTTATAATGAACTCAACTTTCAACTGCCTAATCTAAGGAATGATGTGTAAATGTACGTACTCTGATGGAAGATTATGCTATTTTCAGCTCCTGTATAATGGGATCTCATAGATGGATGGAAGGTTAAGCTTTTTTTCCCCAACTGCCTAGTTAGCTCCCTTGTCTAGGGTATAGTGTGCAGGTGTATATACTCAGATGGAAGGTTAATCCTATTTTTATCTCCCGTATAATGGGCTCTTATGCGTGATAAGCTTTTTTTAGCACCTTAGTCTAAGATACTGTATGTAAATGTACATACTCAGGCGGAAGGTTAAGTGGCTTTTTCAGCTCCTGTATATTGGGCATTTTAAATGGATTGAAGATTGGGCTTTTATATATATATATTTTTGGTCTCCCGTTTAAGGGATCATAGATGGTGTGTACGTGTACATAGGGCTTACTCATGGAACGTTGACCCTTTTTTATTGGTTTTTATTTAGTTTTATTAACATGAAGTAGGATGTACATTTGTGACAGAAATTTGGTTAAAATTAAAAACCAGTAGTCTTCATATGTACGAAGGAATTAACAGTCCATTTCATTTAAGATTCACATTCTGTAACCATAAATTTGGGTTAAACATTGTCAAATCTTCCCTTTTTCGGTGCACTGGCCTCCTGCCATAGTTGGGAAGTCGATATGAAAGCGGGGCTCGTGGAAACCTGCCGCCATAGTTGGCCCCATTGAAAGAAAAATGTTTTCCTTTTCACAGAGCGCGGGTACCTCTATGTCGGATCTAACTACAAAAAAATGCCTTTTTGAAGTAACTAACTTTCTGAGAAAGTGGCTAAGGGTACAGAAATACATTTTTCTTACCATGATCGTTACCGTGTTTTTTAAGAGAAATTAACTGTAATTTGGAATGGGTTTGAGAGTGTTTAGCTTGCTGAAAGCTATTTCATAATCGGCGACAACAAACAAAAAGATCACTTGGTCGGGTACAGGAAGAGCCTTTGACACCTGGTCTCAGATGCGGGTAGGGCTCGAAGAGGTAGTTTGGATTTAACCTATTTCTTGTAATGAGGAAAACCTTCATGTAGGGCTACAATGTTTGTGCACAAGACCATCTACATGTAGAATAGTCCAGCTGGGGATTTTTCCAGATTTTTCATTTTCCTCTTTTGCGAACTTTCACTGTTTTCCTTTAAACACAAATTTCTATAAGCATTTCATATAGGAATACAATTTCTTTTGCAAACAACTATCTAGAGAAACTTACTGTCCCTCTATCTATTTTACTAGATATATGAAGTGTCAAAATTTACGTAGTTTTTGGACTTCGTTTTCTCTGGTATGCACATCATCTGTAGAAAGCTTTCCACATCTATATTAGTTCTAGGCACCTGTGGTGCTTGTCTTTGCATGTGCCTTCCTAGCCTGCAACGGAATGATTAAATCGTCAGCGTTGACATTGTCTGTTCTCAGCTGAGTATTTGCTTAGCCATTTTCGCATGATTGCGTTGGCTATACATAGTACACGGATCCGAGTTTCGTGGGTCAATCGTGGGTAGCGATTTGCATACCAAAGATCACTCCGACGAGTTTGTGCTCGAGCTCCTCACAAGGAATTTTTACTACCATAGCTCAACGTTTGCTCAGCCAGTCACAAGATTACAATTGCCACCCCAGTACACGGACTGGCAAGTGCAGTTCACGATTTGCATATCATTGCCCACAATGACGCCTTTCACCAATGCAACGATTTACAACTCTATAACATACGACATCACTGCTCTGCAATCTTCATGCATACTGTCATAAACATTCATATTTGTGACAGTGTCATAATTTTGTTCTTGATTGTTGATTTAGTTGCAAGATCTGAGCACAGCCTTAATAGAGAATAATACCTGCGTATGACAATATGGTTCTACTTTATTTTGCTTTAGAGGTCAGCATTTGAACATATTACCTCACTTGAACAGCATGCAGTTTTATGACCTGTTCAATCAGGGGAGCTGCCGGTGTTCTCTGAATGTCTTGTTGAGTGTACGTCACAGGTGAAAAAGTTTGCCGTTATGTTGCCAAATATTGGTGGTTTACAACGGCTACTCCAGTTTATTCCGTCCGTATAGAAATTACCGCTATGATGCAAGTAAAAAGTGAATGGCGTTATGAACTATCAACAATCAAACGAGCATTCTGCAAGAATTGCTTTTGCTATACATGTCCCATATCGTTTTGAGTTTTCAGAATAACAGCTATGTCAAACATGGACGAAGCGTCTCAAAGCTCGAACTGGAGCTGTCTCCATTCAGAATATAGAGCCGTTTTGAAAAAAAAATTCACAGAAAAACGGGCATAACTTCATTAAAGTGAACAAAACGGCGTGAACTTGACTTTTACCGTTTCACTTATACGAAGACGGCCAGCATTATGGTGGAAGAAAACCGGACTGTGAAACCCATGACGTGGTGTATTTATTTATTTCATTAGTGTTTTACACCGTAATCAAGAATATTTCACTTATACTTAGGCTATGCAGCATCACCATTCGCAGGTTGTGGATTGAACATAAAAATCTTAGAATAAAGATTCGTGGAAAATTACGAATGCGCTGAACTGAATTTAATGTTCATAAGCCCGGGCTAGCTTGGTTGGTTGATTGTTGTCTGACGGATTAGCATAATCTATCTGACATAGTTCTTGACTGTTAGGAATAGCCCTTAATAATAGGTATGTCCTCTGCTTTTGCAATTTTTGTGGAGAATTCGGAAGAGTTTTCAAATATTAATTTCACTCATGTCAAGGTACTCAGATTTTTCAAATATGTTTTTCAGGGAACCCATGGAAGATCGGGACTTTTTTTGGGAATCTTCCCAATGGCGATGGACATCAAATTGTAAAATTTCCAAGGCAAGCAATTTGAAGCAAACTCTTAAAAGATTGTAGGTTTTTGGGTGACAAATTTTCTTACTTTGAAGGTGTCTGATAATCCTTATGTTGCAGCAATGACATCCGAGCCTTTCAGTTGTGTGGTGTGTGACACTAACTTAGGCGTCGGGATGTTGAAACGACCTCCAGTCAAAAGGTGATGGTCTGGTTCAGCCTTCGTAAGCGGCTTAAAACTTTTCTGATAAAGCTTTAAAGGAGAAGAAAACATAAAAATGATGCCAAAATCAGATGAAAAAGCGTCAAAACCTTATTTGCAAATATAATCTTTAATATTTGGTTGGATTTTTTTTTCAAAAGAAAAGGGTATTTGAAAATGTTTTTGGGTTGTGGGTTTTGGGGACCAACTTTTGGTATTTATCGTTGTTTCATAATAATGTTCTAAATAAGGATGTGATGCTTGTCTAATAAATTTATTTGAATGTAAATTTGTTGTTTATATCGAAACATATCCATGCAACCTAAATTATGATAATATTTATAAACATATTAAAAATATAAATATGATCCAAATTGAGGCTTAATGCATTTGTTAGCTGAAAAGAACAAATTCTAGTACAAAAATATTTCTTAAACCCGTGTTACATCCTCATTTATAACATTATTAAACAAAGACTAAATACCAAAAGGCGGTCCCAAATATCCAACATGCAAAAATTATTATTTTTTAAGTTTTTTTTCTCCTTAAGGAAAAATCGGAAAAAATCCTAAAAACCACATGAAGGAATAACTTTTCGCATTCTTTCATCTGAACTTTACGTTATTTTTATGTTTTATCCACCGTTAACAAGAAGGTTACTCCCAGTGTTTCGAAGTCTTTGCCAAGATCCAAAGCTTCCACTAGTTTCAAAAACGAAAAGCAGAAGAAAAAGGCTTGTCATTAGCTTCATGAAGTTTCCAATAATAGGCCGAATCCTCATAGTTGGTTTCCTGTACTGAAAAAAAATATGGAACAGATAGGGGTTCTTACTGCATGGTGGTGTGACGTTAGACTGAAGCAATGTGGAGGATCGTAAAGTTGTCCTAGACTTAGGTCTACGTCTTAACTACGAAACGCTGTACTGCATGCACTAAAATTGTGACATTTACCTTGACAAATAATATTTTAATACTAAAACTGTCATCACAAAATTGAAATTTAGCATTTAAGCTCAGAAAAAGTAACATTGTATCAGTTAAACCCGAGTAAGTGTATTTCACCTAAAGTTTGATGTGTATAAATGCACTTTCAAAAGCAAATAATGGATAGCTTAAAATGACACGTATGAGGACAATTCATAGTTTTTTTTGCTAAGAAATTAATCAGACTGTACACAAAAATCTTAATTATCTTTATAAAGTGAACAAATCAAACAGAATCAAGCAAAGTGTGTCAAGTGAAAAATGCTAAACTTTAGGTGATATACGGACAGCTACATAACTCCTAGGGCGGACCATTACCTCTTGATTTATTTGTGTATTTATTTGATTGGTGTTTTACACCGTACTCAAGAATATTTCACTTATGCGACGGCGGCCAGCATTATGGTGGAAGGGAAACCCACGACCATCCGCAGGTTGTTGACAGGCCTCTTTACCTCTTGACGCGCGTGGTGTGCAGCTAGAAATCATTGCTCACGTGTGTCCAACGTCAGGACTATTTTTCCACCTATCTGGCAAGTTGTATGCGTGTTGTACTTTTCCTTAGGAATTTTATGGTTTTATCCAAGCACGTATAAGTAGCAAAAGCGGAAGGAAAATATAATTGTTTTATTATTTTCTTCTGGCCCTTGAAAAAAAATAATAGTAAAAAACAATAAAATAAAAATACTTCGCCATCCCGCTTCCAAATTATGCTTAATTCCTCCGTAACAAAACAATGGAAATACTGTTATTTGAAATAATAGTTTCTCATCGGCTACTCAGTTGGAAAATTTGTTAGCAAATTTTAGGTTTTTTTTATTTTCCTTAATCTCCAGAAAAAAATAAAATAAGGAAAAAACCCGGTTAAAACATATTCAAATATTTATAGAGGTATGTCATATATCTATGCTAAATACGCATATGAATGCTTCGTGTGAAACATTGATTTCTGTGCCCCCATTTTGGCCGATCTACTCCTATTCTTATTAATACAACTATGTACAGAAACTCCAGGAGTAATCCTCACCAGACCCGATCTTTCTGGATCACTAAACGGTATATTGATGATCTGCTAGATTTAAGCAATCCCTATATAGCAAAGGCTGTGAAAGATATTTACCCACCATCGCTGATTTAAAGGAAACCACAGACTCTCCATATGGTACAGCTTATCTGGACCTATATTTGTACTAAGACCAAAACGGCTTCATAACACATTTCCCCTTTACATGGTACACGATTAGAATACTGATTTCACTAGCTGACCGAGAACATATCTTGCGTATTTCCAACATAACTGAAAACTGTTGACTGCTTCTCTTTGCAGGAGTCCTATTTTCGTACTTTATATACTTTATTAGTTCTTTGGTGGTTTGTGTTATACGTCGTTTTGGGAAATGGCTTTGCGATTATAGATCTTGAACGCCCTTATTGGTTGACGGCTGGTATACGAATGTCTGTTTCCACGCATAGATTGCTATCGACAATCCACTCGCTCAAGTCGCTAGGCCTGTATTTAAAAGCATTTTTTTTAGTCCTGGACTGACCACTGGGAATTTATTCATATTAACGACCGCGCTTTTACAATGTCCTATGGTCTTGGCGTAGAGGGCATGGCTTTACACATATTCGCTTTGAACACTTACATGTATACATTTCAAAACATAACCCTGATGTATGGTAAAGTGGTCTGATAGTATACATTTTTGCACTAAAATGTACTCACACCAAGTTTTCTTAAAACATTATGCGATCGCTAAAAGAGGAAAATACTAGGTAAAACGACATGAAAGCAATCAGAACTAGAGCTGCTAAGCAGTTTGGGCCGGGGTCCACGCCATCTGCTGTCATAGTTCTTACTGTACGTTATCAAATAGGGGACAGCATAGCTATAAGCGCACAACCCCTTTGGGGCATGAACATGGACATTGTAAAGTCAACAGATGATATACATGTCCAGATGATCTCTAACTCAATGTTAAAGAATCGGGATGAACATGTATTTATGAAAAAACGGTGGTGTCATTTAAACACTTCTAGAGAGAAGACTATTGATCTTGATTCAAATCCGTTGGCACGCTGCCTAGAGAGCATGTTTTGGGCTGTAGTTCTCGAGTTACAGGCCGTTGAAATTATGTAACCAAATTTTTTAACTATCTCTCAAAAAGTTACAAAGGTGGCCAAAAATTAAAAGCTGATTCGGAATCAGAGTCCAAAAATACACCACAATACATGAAAAAATTTAAATTTCAGAACTCGTGGTGACGCCACAATTTCGACCTGTGGCGAGCTTCCGCAGTTTTTTTTTTACCGGAAGTCAACGATTTTCTCAAACTTATTATAACTACCAAAGGCCTACATGCATATCAGATTTCCGTGGTTCTTGAGAAGATGTTTAAACGATTTCCTTTAAAATCCAGTATGGCCATCAAATCACGTGACATGGGAAAAACGAAGTAGCTAGCAAACAACTTCAGATATAGGATAGTTTTATAGCAAAATATGAAGTCAATCGGTCAAACCCACACACACCACTCGGGTAAGGTCAGGGTATTCAAAAAAAAGGATGGACAATAATGACAACAAAAAAAAGAAGAAAGAAAAAACGTTGACGTCAGGGAGAGCAGACTCTTGAGTTGAGTATGTGGTCACTCATCCCGCATTATCAGTCGCGTAAAATGGGGAAAATCAAAAGGAAAAATCCAACAAGCCAAAAAAGTTGTCCGCACAGAATGATGAGGATGAGAACGCAAGAATACTGATTCTGAAGAGCAACGAAGACAACACAATAACATTGCCGCCAGTCTCGAATTCCTTTCAGGGGAAGTCACCGCATGTAAAAGAAAGTTAAAGGAACAAAACTCGCATTATAACCACGCTGACAAATAACCTGGAATACAGTAGGAAGATGGCTCAGCTAGAAGATCAAATGTTGCATCTGGTGAGATATTTAAGAAGTTTGAACCTTTTGTTTTTCGGTTTCTCGGAATTGGCCGAGGAAGTTACAAGCCGGATCATAATTAACCCGGGATACCGCCCCCTGTCATGAACACGAGAGATGTGCAATAAACTGCAAATGTCATACACGGTATTGTGTTGTAATTTTGCAGCCTTCTATGTAACTTAAGTTCTGCCGTACAAAACGTTGGGATTTGCGAATACTTTATAATACATGGCCGATAGAACTAAAGACGGTGTTCCGTAGAATTGTAATTAGCCTTCATTCTCATATTGTTTATATGTGCGACCCATAAACGGACGCAGCATTGTGGGAATCCCCGTGTTGCATATTATCTCGTTGGACGGACAGTTTAGATAAGTCGCGGATTTCCTCTTCTGATTCTCTTAATTGACATTTTTTTCTTCAAAATATAGGTATGGGGCGTTTAGTTAGGAGTCAAATGCAACTAGTTTTTGTATTTAGTTAAACCATCTCAAAAGTTCTGAATTTCTGTCGGTTATATGTCCGTTTAGCATCATTTGGTTTTTCTTTTTTGATGCGGTAAAGATGTTATTGATTGGTGGTGCGCTCAAGAAAATGTATGAAAATACACAGGGAAATAAATCCTTGATGTATGCAATGCGCCATAAATGCATCGCTTATCAAGCTGCACATATCTAGTGCCAGGAGGATCCACATACTGGAAAATAAACTCTCCAAAGTTGTAAAATTAATTCTTGCAAAACTGTAAAATTAATGGGGGGACATAACCTTTTGTAATACTGACATAAAGTGTATATGATCAGTGAAAGGAGCATTTCTTTCTCATTGCTCCTTCGATAGATAAACAGCCATGTCCATGCATCTGTAAAGTTTCTGAACTAATGTCTTGAAGCTTTTTAAATACTTTAAGTTTATTCTTTTGTGCTAAGGCGGGTAGGTCAGGTAATTGCTGGTCTTTTGTCACTTAGAGTATACATACATGTATAAGCTATGACAATGTGAAACGTGACTGCTGCCCTTCGCATGCTGCACTATTAGAAATACGATGGTATTTTGACCGCCATGGTGCAACAGGACATAAAATATTAAAGAAACAAAAGAATAATGAAACCAACATCATAGAACCACTCCATTTCGGTGAGAATCTGGAATGAATTTAAAATTTATGCATAAAGCAAAAGAGTTACATTCCCGTCACACAAAATACGAATAAACCGATTTTCGATTAAATGAAGAAGCTGGATGTTTTATCAAGCGACTAAAACAAAATAACAACAAGACCGTTCTGTTCAGTAAAAGCAATGTATTGAAAAAAGTAACATTGGATTTTACAACATTTACTGGTTCTATTATCAAATAAGTAAATCGGACAAAGGACGAGGTATGGTCAGGCAGAGAAGAAAGTGCAAATTTCAAAATTCCTGAACAATTCTGTAAATTTTTGAATGAGAGGTATAAAACTTGTTTGAAGCGTCCATTAAGTTACATAGGCTAATGGTTGCTTAGTGATAACCTGCCAAATATGCATTCTCGATTAAAACCGCCAAGTTTTGGGTCAAATGAAAATTAATGTTAGGATCGACGTTAACCAGAAAATATTTTAGCTGAAATGCTCACGTATGAATGTCACGTGCTGCCAATGTTTAATTTTGGATATCGTTTGTCTCTATATGTAAAACATGAACTTCACAATGTGTTCAGTTTTGTCATAACTCGGCATGTTCAAAATACATACTTCTGTCCAAAAAGGAGTTCGAATCTTAGTGGTTCATTTCCTTTTCCTTGGAAACATTTCTTTGTGTGAGTTAAGGTATAACTCAACTTGTGCTTAATAAGTGTCTTCATAAATCAGAAACAATTGTTGTTTAGGTATGTGGTAACTAAGCCGAAATTCTACGTGAATCCTGCTTGAGAGCAAATGTGGTCGTCTATTGTTACCTTGCCATGCTGCAGTATGTGTAATATGTACCGTAATTCAAAGGCTGAAAGTTACATTTGTTATACATTTATTTTTTATTTGACTGTTTTTTATGCCGTATTCAAAAATATTTCACTTCTACGATGGTGGCCAACATTATGGTGGGAGGAAACACGGAAAAGCCCGGGGGAAACCCACGATCATCCGCAGGGTGCTGAAAGACCTTCCCACGTATGGCCGGGGAGGAAGTCAGCATGATCTGGACTTAAACTCACAGTCACCACATTGATAGGAAGCTTCTTGGTCATTGTGTTTAATGGCGTGCTCAAGGATTTTTCAGAAAGTTACATTTTTGGTACTGTGATTTTCCCCACTTGACAGTGCCTAAAACAAAAAACGTATGTCAGTGCTTGGTTTGCAAGGTTGATAAGTCGCGCGTTTGTCATACAACAGGAAAAGAGGATTAATACAGAATTGAAAACAGAAGAGGCCATAAGACGGGGTGAACAGCTGTCAATCCCAGTTATAAAGAGTTTCGATTTATGTGATGCACAATTTTGTAACGATTGACGATTTTGACAGAGCTGACGTGATTGTGAACGGACAGGTGGCTCAGTTGCTCTGAAATCTTAATTGCTGTCAGGTACGGTGTACTGGTCTAAAAGAGAAAACACGCAGTGTCTGAATTGCCTGTTAATGTTTATTCGTCTCAATCTTGATTGACAATACGTGCGACAACCAAGTATGGATTGTGTTCAGTCTCAGTAAAGGTTTCTAATCTTCCCTGGCCCCAGAACCGTACTGGTGAAGGGGGATCCTTGGAGAAAGATTAGTGCCCAGCCAATCCCGGGTGTAACGGCTTACTAAGCTAGCCCGAAACGTTACAGTTTCTTGCACTGTGGCCGATTTCCAGCTTTATCATACCAGGTCCTTTACAATTGTTGAAAAGGGAACAAGACAGTCACACATGTTAATTAATCTTGATAATCTGGACATTATTATATTGCCATGGATTTCCAGGCGTATGGTTTTTAAATTCGGCTCTGTCAGGCTAAAGGTGATAGTATCTGATGAGCTATAAAAACCCAGTTGGTCACGTTCACAACATTTCCCTCAATTAATAAACAAATTTGATCTGGCTTGTGAGGGCATCCAGTGTTTGTCACCAAACAGTCGAAGGCAAAGTAACTATAACTACAAAATCAACATTATTGCTATGGCGTTACAAACAACTTAGACATACAGTTGCCTTGCAAAATAGCACCAAGACCTCGATGTTGCGATCGCTGGAGGAACTATTTAAAAAGCATCGGTCCTTTCTCAAACGGAGGAGTGTATCCGTACCTTCCCGTCACACCGATATACCACAACTTTACTGGATTCCAAAACTGCATAAATCTCCGAACAAAGTTCGCTTTATTGTGGGATCGAGAAGTTGTACCACTAAACTTGTATCTTCTCTCTGAACGAAGGCACTACAAGAAGTACAGTCACTTTGGAAAAGGTGCTGATGTGCAATTGAAAAAATTTAGGCGTTAACTGTATGTGGATCTTTAAAAACTCAAAACGTCTCGCTGAAGAACTTAACGCTAAAATCCACGTACAGTATAAGCGCATCTCTACTTAGGATTTCTCCACTCTCTATACTACAATTGCTCACACAGATTTAATTGATAGAATTTCACCACTGATTCTGATTGGTGTTTAATAAAACTGGTCACCCCTACATTAACGTCAAAGACATCACATCCTTCTTCAGTTCAACTGTATACAAGGGTTACCATTCATGAGATGTTTTTATGTTCATTGAGTTGCTTGAATTTCTCATTAATAACCGATGGGTACAAATTCTGCCCCCCTTTTTGGCCGACCTATACCTATTCTCATATGAATACGAATATATACAGAAACTATTAAGGAGTAATCCTCACCAGACTCGATGTTTCGCATTCACTAAACGGTATATTTATGATCTGTTAAATTTAAACAAATCCATATATAGCAAAGGCTATGAAAGATATTTACGCACCATCGCTGGATTTAAAGGAAACCACAGACTCTCTAGATTGTACATCTTATCTGGACCTATATTTGTACAAAGACCAAAACGGTTTTCCTGTCTCGCAGACTTTTCGACAAGAGGGATAGTTTCAATTTTGACACTGTAAATTATCGTTACTTGGACAGCAATATACCGCAGGGCCCTACATATGGCGTGTACATATCTCGTCTTGTAGCATTTGTAAGATCCTGCTTGTTGTATGACGATTTCAATCAACGTCACAAGTTATTACCACAAAAACTAGTGTGTCAAGGCCTTTCCATCGCATGCCTTGACTCCAAGTTTCTCAACTTTTACAATTAGTACAATTCTCTTGTTAGTAAATATGGACAGAGCGTTCAGAATCTCTGGCTCTCTGCTCACGATTGTGTCTAATTCCGCTTAACCCCGTGGACAAGGGCTGGGTATTCATCGTGTTGAATTAGCTCGCCACATTGGATATATAAACAGTTGCAATTAAACAATCCAGAACAAAAGCCCCTGCTGACAAATGCCCCGCGAACAGAGGCACCGCTGACAAAAGCCCCATGAACAAAACCCGGTGGACAAAAGCCCCGTCGTGTTAATTAACCCAAAAAACATATCCGACAGTCTAACAAACATGATGTCAAATATTTGTTGACGCGACTTCGTATAGTGTTTTCCATCCAAAAAAATTGTCATCAAAGCCTATCCCAGTCTGTCACTCAGCTTCAACAGCATTCCTCTCATAAGCGTTGTACACGTACGTTTTCAAATATCGCCAAAATGACTGTCTCTGATGTCGTTAATATTGTTATCGCACGCTTTCCGCTGAGCAAATACAAGTTTATTCCACGTAGTACCATTATACTCAATCTGTTTGGCTGAAATACTTCAGCATGGCATACAGATTATAGCTTACTACGATTCAAAGTGTCGCCTTGCAGCTGCCATAAGGTATTCATTTTGAGTCGGTTTGCAGGCATCTTATGTAATTTTACATGTTCACTATAACAGCTGTATTTAAAAATTTGGATGATATAGAAATTTAAACCAGATCATATTATATTTCCAAAGAAAAATATTATTTTTGAATACTCTTAAAAAAATAAGAATAATAATTTGTTTTTATAGATTACTGTGTATTTTTTCTATTTCATATCCCTTACATGGATGCATATGCAAAATAAAACGAATCATTGATCTTAACGTTACATGGGAAGCATTCTATATTATTGCGTAAATTAAAATTTATGTATTATTCCCCGAAATCCGAAAAGATAATTGTTGGCTGCGTGCTTTTTGAACATGTACACACTGAAAAATCGAAACATTCACGTTTTGTTTCCTTTGGTTTCTGAGATTAAAACCATCACTGCTACAAGTATTTGGAATCAACCACTTTCTTTAGAGGTGTTAGGATATAGCATGTAAATTATATTTCTGATATAAGAACCATTTGTGTTCTTAGGGTACGAAAAAAAGTCTAACACAAGCTACAATACAGCAAGTATTTACCATAATTGTAGACTTCTTTTCTTTTCAGATAAGCCTGGAACGGAACATAAACGACTTGTGTCATTTTCTATAGACATTTAATCGACTGATCGAAGGGTTTATGTCCGCCGGGGGGTTTTGTCCGCCGGGGGTTTTGTCCGCGGAACTTTTTGTACACTGGGTTCTTGTCCACCGGGGCTTTTGTCCGTCCCTTTCAATCAAAGCACAACTGTGATGCATATTTTGATATCGACAACTGATATTCTATTTTCAGATAAGCCTGGAATGGACGTCGTGCAGTCATACCGCTGAGAGATATATACCTCCTTCCGATGTCGTCAAAAACGGTTAGGATACACGGAGATTGAACGATTAAGAAGCGGTTCTATTGATTGCAAACATGTATTGAAATCCGAAACGTCACTTCAGGTAGAGTGTGTCAAGGTTTCTCAAACAAGCAAACAGCTTATGTCATTTACCTTTAATACTGATCGAAGGGTTTATGTCCGCCGAGGCTTTTGTCCACCGGGGGTTTTGTCGGTGGGTTTTTTGTCCGCCGGGACTCTTGTTCGTCCCTTGCAATCAAAGCACAACTAAGATTCATATTTGGTTATCGACAACTGATATTTTAGCATCGTACACGATTTGAATACTGATTTCACTCAGTCGCCTAGAGCATACCTTGTGTCTTTTCTACATCAGTAAAACTGTTGACCGCTTCTCATTGTATGATTCCGTTCCATTTTCGTACTTTATACTTTCCTAGTTCTGTCCTATCACGTATCTGAATGCACCTTGTCCGCCCAATTTCGTGATCACATCGCAGTATAGATTGTATGCTTACAAAGCAATGTGAACCACCCTACATGTAGTTTGTCGAATTTACGGTACTGATGTCAGAACTGACACGTCCACTCACGGAGAGTCCAATCTCACGTGGTTTACAGGTTCTAAAGCCGAATATCTGCTTCAGCCGTTGACGGTGATTTTTAGTCGACGCAACGAAGATGTAAAAATTTATGGCATAGTTCAACATCTGGATGATGTTCGTAATGGTCCAAGCCTTATCTATGTGCATTTGCATCTCTGGTGTCATGTTGATCCACTGAGAAACAAACTCTGTAATCTCCACAATCATTATTGGTAAAAGTAACATAATTGAGGAGATGGTGACTGTGATAACAGGGATGGTTACTCTGGCCATTGAGATTCTTTGACTGCCAGTTGTCCTTGTTGAAACCTTTACCCCTAAGCTTGACTTGACAACCCATAGGACACGGGCATTCAGAAAAAACACAATGCAGAATGGAAGAAACAGTACTGCCAAGAAGGAATATGTCGTGTGGAATAAATCGTATTCAAAAGTGTCAAGTTCAGGGCAACTGAAATGTTCTGAGTTGTACGAGTTCCATTTGCTGCTCGAATTCCATCTTTGTCCAGAATAAATTTCTACCCAAATAATTTCTGAGAGAGAAAAACAAATCGCCAACACAATAAGACCAACAACTGTATATATGGCCCTTCTGAACGTGCACAGCCTGGTTCTGCTAAGAGGGAATACAACAACTATATACCGGTCAACAGCAATAGAGATAAGTAGGAGGGACGACAAGGCCGGACAGAAGTTTGAATAAAACAGGACCACTGGACAGAGAGACCTATTTTTATACAACAGTGCGTAATCAATAAGCCTCGTTATGACGTCATCAACTAAAGTTACTATAAGAAGAAGGCTATCAATGACGGCTAAAGCCCGAATATAAACCGAAAAGGATTGTCTACGATACTGTTTGGTGCTGAACATGACAATGGTAAGACAGTTGCCCACGACACCTACAGTGACAATTATGGCGAGGACCGTTACGTATAGGACGGGGTCGATCTCATTCGGCTGGTCATCCTTCTCAAGGTCACCGCTTAATAGAGAAGAGTTCTTATCGGTTTGGTTTTGCACGATTTCGTCCATCTTCTCTGATAAATCTGTTGAGTCAGTGCTTGGGTTCTTACCACACCTAGAAAAGATATCGACGAACAGAAAATATATGTGTTTGCTTTCATGGTTTACATACGGTTGTGTGTTGCACTCTCTCACCAAGCATTTTTGCGTCAAAATATGTATTTCTTGAAACCTTGAAAAAGATCAGAAGTCTAATCAGTGTTCTAATATGTAAATTTTCAAAATAATTTGAACATAACAGACTGGGTCTACACAATCACCCTTAAGTGAAGTCTTGAACAAAATCGCTTCCACAATTTGGTGTAGTGCACGTAACACGAGTTATTCATTTACAGAATTCAGGTTTTCTTCCCAAAGATTCAACTGTAAATCCAGTGATTAAAATTATTCATCGTATTCATGAAGCTTTTGACCGTGACCATGATGTTTTGGTTGTCAGTGAGGTTGATAAAGCCTTAATTCGAAAGCGTTTGGATTGAAAATCTCTTGTGTCATTTAAGACAAATCGGTATTTATAGATCACAATTTACAAATTATTTAACACTATTCATACATTATTTAATAACGGCTAAAAGTACTGCAACTAAATTGTGACAGCTACACCGAATGAACAGAAGACTGTTAAGTGTACTTTACTGTTTCTTTAAAACGAAATCCGATGTCTTCCCGCTGGACATCAAAGCAGTCGTAAATGAAAAGGGAAATACTGGCAAATTACAAAAACTTCATATTAAAGATGTCTAGGGTCAAGTCGTAATTTGGGCAAGACAAATTTGTATTGTTAATTTGCAAAGCGGACAGAGAGTACTTATGGCTCAGGCTTTTCAGGCTTGAATACCTATTCTATCTTTTTTTTAATTATTCTCACTAAAATTGGAAAGCGTTTTTTTAAAAAAAAAAAACACCTAATAAGACACTTCAGTATGTTTTAGGTAAGGGCCTGAAGTTGTGCACCTTAACTTTGGAAACTTTTGAACAAAAAAAAATTCCTTTCCAGAAGGGCTTATCCGATTGAGCTGAAATTGGAATTGCAGTTGATCAAATCCTAGGCATGTTCAACTTGTTCATGACTTTCTCGGTTGAAAATTGTACAAGCTCGCTATTGGCCGAAAATGCTGTATATGATCAAAAAACTCGTTTTTTTCTACAATGTTAAGAATTTCACTGTGGGAAATATTCTCTCTCATGCTGGTTTGGATGCTGATTCCTACGTGCAAACCCAAAGTGGCATACCTGAAGTGTGTATTCCTTCATAACAAATGAAGCTAAAGGCGCAGTCTAAATATGTAACATAATCCCAAGACAAATGGTGTATAACCAGAAGTGGCGTCGACAAACCGGAAGTAGTTGAAAACTTTTGCAACTAAAACAGCAGAAATGGGTAAAACTTTGGTATGTACTAGATCTGGAGATAAACTATGGTGAGTAAAAATTTGGATGTCCTGAGTCACGTGACCTGTCGGCCATGTTGGGTTAATATGAAAACATTTTGGAATCGTTTTCTGTAGAACCCCATGTCCGAATGACTTGAAATTTAGCACACGTTACGTAACAAGCGTTCACTAGATGGTATGTGGAAAGAAAAAAATCTAATGTATAAACAATCACGTTTTAGCTAAAAAAACGAAAAAAGCACACTGTTGAAATCACTGAAATACACAGAATTTGCAGTCCTTCCAAAAATTGTCCAAAGGCGCATTTACTACATCTGGCACATATATTTTTCTTATATATTTGATTGGTGTTATACGCCGGTGACAATTTCACATTTACGACGGCGTTTGCCACATTTACATGTACATGATTTATAGTGTAATACAATGTTGATGGCTGTTATAGGATATATTATTAAGCTGTTTATATCTCAAGGCATAAAGATGCTATTCAGTTAACCGGAAGTGACACCGCATAGGCCAGAAATACTGGCTTGAAACCCGGCATGCCTGCTTTAGCAGCTATATTTAAAATTACATTATGCATACAATCTATTTCACGTGCTCTGGTATGAATTCACAGTGACAAACTTTTATGTTTCAGCAGTTACACAAAGTTTGTAATTTATTCAAATCAAAGTTATGCAGAGCTTGTGAAAATTTATGAAAAAGAAGCTTGTGAAAACGATATGAAAATTTTAAGTCTTTGTGGACCTTAGTATACATCTGAGGGATGCATACCTCTCTTGACCAGTGAGGTCACGTGCTCCAGTTTTCGCTGTTTTGACCGCCACTGGTTGACCGGACGTGTCCGACTATGAAATCTGGCCCTGCATGTGACAAGGACGACAGATGTAGTTCCTGAGTCCGAGTAGTGTAATATAAATCATGAAGATAAATTTCACGTGTTTTCTACCAAATGGAATCGTTCGGACTACTTCAAATTCTTTAATATTTGAAGGAATTTGTAAAGACTGATAAGGGAGAATGAAACATTTCATTTCTACATTTATACGACGAAAATAAGTCTGTAGTGAAAGGCCTTACCTGATACACTGTTGTAGTCAGGTGGATGGACACTCTGCTGTCCTCCAGTAGCTTAACACCCTCTTATCGCCAGGTAGATGAACATTCGGTTGTCGTCAGCTAGGTGAACACTGTGTTGTCGTCAGGTAGGTGAACAATTTGTTGTCGTCAGGTAGGTGAACACGCTGTTGTCGCGAGGTTGATGAACACCCTGTTGTCGTCAGGTAGGTGAACACCGTTGTAGTCAGGTAGGTGAATACTAAGTTGTCGTCAGGTAGGTGAGCAGTCTATTGTCATCAGGTAGGTGGGCAATCAGTTGTCGTCAGGTAGTTTTAAACTTCATCGACGTCAGACTATTATACCTGGAAACCTGGTTTCCAGTCAGACTGGAACTCTGCTGTGAATTGGTGAGTTGCCCTGTTTTCCTCTGTATAGTAAATACTTCGTGGTCATCAGGTAGATGGAAACTCTTCACTGTTCGGCTACACTGTTAGCTGTTTGTCCTTCACAGGAACAATCAAAATACACCATACACATGCTGATTTGGGGCAACTTGATATCAGATGTTAAGGCAAATAATACTTAAATGTATTATGACAAAACAATAAACGCATTAAAGCTGAGAATTGTTAGCACAGACTTTCCGCCTACTGACAGCAACAAATATTTGAAACGAAATAGACAACAAAGTAATGTGCATTTATGTCGTCGGTAATGCACTGAGTGGAGACAATATTAATGTTCCGTAAACATACTGTATATGTACATACTATAGATAAATAAAGACAGAGTGGTTGGCAGGACCATGTTTGTATATTTGTCCTAAACCAGATCATATTTTCCTTGATCTAACTGATAAAATAGGATTGTTAAGCTGTTCTTGTATAGCTCACTTTTGAGTGAATGATGAGCGTTTTAGCATAGCACAATGGCTCAGGAGCCACCCGGCAATGTGAGTTCAAGTCCAGGTCATGCTATCTTCCTTTCCGGCCTAAGACTTTCCCCGGGATATGCCCGTTTTTCTCCGACGATAACGCTTGTTTCAGTCGTATAAGTGAAATATTTTTGTGTATGGCGTAAAACATCAATCAAATAGCTATAATGGCTAATTATATACATTATAAAACCACTTTTTTTGCTATATTCCCTTTCAGCACGTATTCTAGGCTATATAAGCACTACGGTATTCAAGATGTTCCAAGATGTACCTTTTTATATAGGTAGAAATAAAGTTTGGATCAAAAAAGTACTAACATTAAAATATAGTTTAAGACATTTTACACATGAACTATTTCAAAAATAGGTATGAATAATCAAGGACAAACAAGGGAATAAAAAAGCTTACGATAAGAATAAAAGTTAATAGCTAGATTAGGGAGAATAATGTTAAATACGTGTAAATATTGGTAGAATTCAATACATAAGAATATACGCACCAGTATTATTCCGTTATATGGCTAAAATATCTGCGCAACAGTAACAGATGGAGATTGATGTTATTCGAGTAGGCCGATTCTGTGTCGTCTTGCAATCTGCTCACCTGTGCTAAGACATATTTAGGAATAGGAACATAACCTGGGTGTAGGCGTGGCCGGGCATTTATTATACCGATTATTCCGCCTTAAGAGAGTCCGCCCCTGAACCTGTACGTTGTAGGTATATGTTGAGCGTATGCCTTTGTGGTTTGCGTATGTAAACTCCGCAAAACGAAAGGCCCATTTTGACTCTTTCGGCACTATATTTTGCACTTATCAGGAGAACTAAATTTCATGGTGAACATTGGAGATATATATACAGGTATGGAGACAAAGCAACCAAATTCGGGCTAAGTGTTAAATCAACATAAGATATATAGATATAGGAGAATAAAACAGCAAAATAACATAACAGCCACACATTATCTAAACAATATGAGCTTTTCGTTTTCAGAGTTACGCGACTCGTGTATTACGTTAGACTAATCATCATCACGGCTTTCAGTTAATAATTAATTAATAAAGTGAACAGTGGAATAAAAGGAAATTCGAGGGATTATGTACAAGGGTTTGATATGACCTTTTTAATTGTGGGACTATTCGTCTTATCACCGTTCCTTGTAGGTGTGAGGTAAAATCTTGTCAGAACTGATCGTATAATTAAAAAGAATTTTTGAAGCACGCATTATGATGCAAAATCATAAATATGATATCAATAAATAAAGATAAGTAGTCCTCCTTCTTTCCCAAGTCATAATCTCGTTTGATTTTCACGGCATTTCAGCTTCTCTTAACATATCGTGAAGTTCAATTTAGCTGCTGGAAGGGATATAAAACATGTACATTATAGTTTTAAGGAGAATTTAGCCATTGTTGTACCAACACACGAGTTACCCAACAACCCCCTACACCTACCCTTCGACTCTTGTCGACTGTTCCGTGTCTAATTGACGATGAACGTCTTCAATCATAAATGTACATTGATTTGTAAGAATATCAGCGTTCTTCTGTTGGTGCATTAAAAAGCAAGCAATAAAGTAGTTGCGCTTGCACGCTTCAGCCACCACTTAAATAGTCGAAAGATTTGTCGTGTGGCTGACAGAAAGGGGTGATAGAAGGGCTCTGCTCCATCCCCTCAGTGGGCATCTGGAGATCGAAAACAGTACTGAGCTAACATAATCGATGTCCTATTAACAATAAAAATCTTTTGCTTATATTTATCCCCATAAAAGCTTTAAGACCTAGGCCAGACTTGGCAGCCCAATGCATTGATTCAGTCGGAAATAATACAACTTAAAACGACCAGCCTGATGATCGAAAATGAAAAAAATTGTTCATTGGAAATTAAAGATATTTCAAATTATTAGGTGAATGACACTTTAAGGTCTGTAGTGTCTTGTAAAGAGTCGACGCTGCTTCCTTGCCTTTAAACCACACAATACCTAGTTGACACAAGTGGGCAACCACACCTTCCATGTGAATGTGAATGAGCATAGCAACTAAATAGTTCATTAGATACAGCATAAATCTAATCTATATGTACCATACGAGGTGGCCAAGGCTCAACGGCAAGGCTTTCCTTTTGTCCTGATATCAAATTACATGTAGTAGCTTTATATACGATATACACTGCTAAAGTGACCCACTGCCTGCTTGGTTTTCTTTCAATAGTAATAGTTGATATATATAAAAATCGTGCTAAGAGCTGACAGTCATGTTCAGTACACATTGTGGAATCATTGGCTGAAATTGAGATTTCTGATTTGAGCTGAACATTTGGGAGGTTGTTTCATTATATGCGGAATAAAAAGCAGAGGGCCTCAAATTGATCCACGAGGAACTTCTCATAAAACAGATTTATTTATTTATTTATGTGATTGGTGTTTTACGCCGTACTCAAGAATATTTCACTTATACGACGGCGGCCAGCATTATGGCGGGAGGAAACCGGGCAGAGCTCGGGGGAAACCCGCGACCATCCGCAGGTTGCTGGAAAACCTTCGCACTTACGGCCGGAGAGGAAGCCAGCATGAGCTGGACTTGAACTCACAGCGACCGCATTGGTGAGAGACTCCTAGGTCTTTACGCTGTGCTAGCGCGCTAACCAACTGAGCAAGGGAGGCCCGGCTCATAAAACAGATGTTTGTATCCATTTAGAACAATTGTTTACAACAGGCTGATGCCTGAAGTAAGATAAGCCGTTAAATATACATAATATGTATATTCATACATATATATGAGTGCTGTTACAAAATGATGACAGTGTATCATTTACATAGTCGGTAAATTTGGGCAAATGAGTGGGTTATCATTGTAAAAACACTGAGTGGAAGAAATCTAACGAACCGTAAATGGGACATGGCGGTTTTTATTTAACTGTTTTTCTCTCCACTTTTGCACTCGGAGTTTTTTTTTCTAAGCACCCCCCCCCCCCCCCACCCCGAAAAAAAAAATCCCAGAAAAAGGGATCCAGTTGAAGATTTTTTTTGTCTAAGCATGCCCTCCCCCCCTCAAAAAAAACAGAAAAAGTGATCGTATTAAAATTTTTTTTTAAACAGGCAAAACAAAAAGAAAACAAAAGAAAAGCTCCCAGAAAAAGATCTTAAGCCACGATAATAAGCCAACCGGATTATGTTTTGCTTCGCGCTCTTGTTGAAACATTCATGTATAAGTGACACTATCAAAAGCGACATCTAGAGAACAAGTCTGCCCCTCCATGGAGCGTATTGTATTGGGCTCACAATCATTATACCTCAAGTGCTTTGGGATCGCAAATCCTTTATACTTTGATTTGGAGTTCAATCTTGCCCAATCGTTCCCAAGCATTCATTGTACCTTATGATTTGTAGTGACTTAAAAGCAGCACCAAGTTGAGCAAATTCATACAAATCGTGTGGGGTTTTTGTCTTTTTAAAATTTTACCATGGAAATGAATCATACCATGGTGGAAACATTTTGTTTCTAATTTTCACAGTTGGGACACAGTTGTTCACTGCACTAAACAGAATGCCCGAGAAAAATAGTGCACATTCATCCACATCTTTTCCAACATAGCCAAAGGGTACAGAGGGAGTATCCGCCTCCTGTTCAGGGTGTGATTGTCCGCTTTCTTCTAATTAGCAGCATTACCTTAATCGGCTTCTTACCCTAGGGATATGAACAGCACTTTCTGTCGAGATTTAACATCCTGTGCAGATATGAATTTCCTCATAGTTGAAGTTTACCAGAGGTTGGTTAAGCATGTTTCTTTCATGAGTTGCTTGATTTTTCAGCTGTAGTAATCAATTTTCCGTGCGAATTTCATAAAAAACGGAGTTTGCGGAGTCCAAAATTTCCTGATTTGTGTATTATTTCCACCTGATATCTCGCAAACTGAAATCTTCATACCCTGGAAACAAATCTGTTCACAACTTCAAAGATTCTGTTTTTAACGCCGTCACTATGGTCTCTTAATGGGCAGTAAACTATCTGTTGTGAGATCCATCCGTTCTCATCATATGCTAATACATATCTTTATGTCTCCACACAATCCACAGTAACGTACAACTCAGGTATAGTGTCTTCCAGATTTAAAGAGTTTCTGATTTTGGACACACTCAGAGAGAATTTCAATTACTGTTGACACGTCTGTTGTAGGAGTATTGGTAGTTTGAAAATACAACCGCTATCGTGGAATATCGAGACGTCTTAGTATAATATTACCTGATAATCAGTTCGTTAAATTGTGATGAGCAGCATCAATATGGCGAGTAACGAAACACACAAAATCTAGCGTAAAAATCAGTATGAAAGAAATCGTTATCGTGTGTTAGTATACACTAATCAAGTTAGCAGGACTGACCCTGTCACTTGAGATTTTCTTGGACTCCTAAAATTTCAGTATAAAATGTTTTATTGTATAGCGCCCGAAAATTCGTGACTGATTTGTTTTGTTTATATTAGTATTCATAAAAGGCTAACAAAAGAGTACTTCATTTATAAATGTTATGTTCCATTTGTGTACTTGTGTATCGTATTGATTTTTGCTTAAAGGTGGAAAAAACAAATAGATTATATAAAGTTCAGATGAAAGAAGTTAGTAGTAAATGTGGTCTTCAGTATTTTTTCAATTTTTCTTTAAAGAGAAAAAACACTTGAAAATTTGTTTTTGTTTGGTGGGTACTTTGGACGATCTATTGGTATATCTTGTCTTTGTGTAATAATGTTATAAATGAGGATACAACACATGTTTAATAAATACATTTGCACTAGAATTTGGTCTTTTCGGGCAACAAATTTGTTCAACCTGGTTTTTCTTACCATATTTAATATATTTATATTTTAATATATTCATAAATATTACGATAATGCATGTGTTTGGATACAAACAAGAAATTTACATTCAAATAAATTGATTAGACATGCATCACATACTTATTTAGAACATTATTATGCAAGCACGATTTATACAAAGATGTAGTTCCAAATACCCATCATACAAAAGTATTTTCAAGTGCTCTTTTCTCCTGATAGAAAGATTAAAAAATATTGAAGACTATATTTGCGAAAAAGGTTTTCAAACTCTTTTATCTCATTTTGTCATCACTTTTATGTTTTCTTTTACTTTCAGATATATTAAAATCAATCAGTCCTATGAACGGTGAGATATTATAGCAATTTCTATCCCTTGTATGGCAAGAGAAGAAGCCTATTATGTTGAGGTAATTTTCTGTAATTGACTTGTTCCCAGGAACAAACGCTGACAACATTTTAAACCGTTTGAAGATAAGCCATTGTTATTTGTTTTACCGTTCCGGTCTTAGGATCAAAGCAGACATTCGTATGTCAGCCGTCAGTCAAAATGGGCGTCCAGGTTAATCATCGCACGACGAAATTCCGAAAACAGCAGCCAAAATAAATTGCCAAAGAACTATTAAAAGGTAGTACATAAAGTCAGAAATTATCACAGATTCGTGCAAAGAGAACCAGTCAATAGCTTTCAGTGATGATGGAAGCGAGCAAGGAATGTTCTAAACGAATCAATTAAATCAAGATCCAAATCGTGTACCATGCTAGTTTGTAAGCTATCGGTTATCCAAATGTGTACCTCGTGTAAGTGTGGATTATAACTGCTCAGACATCCGGTCTGGCGCTTATTCACCACGATGATTACACAGCCCCGGGTTAAGCGAAATTAGATGTAATTAAGAAAGGAGACTGCCAAGTTCAACGAATTAAGCCCACAGTCTGCATTATTAAATTTGGTGTGAATCATCATTCTTTGAAATTTTACCTCGGGACACACAGATGTCTAAATGAGTCATGGGCAAAACTGACGAAGTCACAAGGCACTTAGTTGATGAACCATCATGGTGCCAATCCAGCAGCAAGAAGGTTTTCCCCTCGGGTCATCTGTGTGATACTGGATTCATTGGAATGCTGAGATAAAATAAGACACTAAATGTAATTACCATATAGTAGGTATAAACTCATGACACCAGTGTAAAACAGTCACATCCATACATAAAGTTAACTTTCTCGACATGTGCACGTATAAAGAAAGCAAAAACGGAATTTACTGAAAAGATTTTGCACTTGGAACATAAAAAGCAGGCTAAGTGTACTTACAATGGGAATTGTCTTCGACACGTGGGACTAAAGATTTCAAGATCCGAACTCGATTGTGTTTTCACCAGAAAATTGCATGACTGGGCCCACTTTTTCACAGCGCAGCTTTGTTTGAAATGGTTTGTCAGGACAAGAATTGTATTGTCATTTCACCACCATTGTATGTACGTCGATCGAAGGTCGTTGTTAGGGGCCTCCGTAGCTCAGTTGGTTAGCTCGCTAGCGCAGCGTAATTGCCCAGGAGCCTCTCACCAATGCGGTCGCTGTGAGTTGAAGTGCAGCACATACTGACTTCCTTTCCGGCCATAAGTGGGAAGGTTTGCTAGCACCCTGCGGATGGTCGTGGGCTTCCCCAGGGCTCTGCCCGGTTTCCACCCACAAAAACCCATAATGCTGGCCGCCGTCGTATAAGTGAAATATTCTTGAGTACGGCGTAAAACACCAATCTTATAAATAAATAAATAAATAAAAGTAAAACTATGTCGGGTAGCATATTTACAATACTCATATTTATCCCGGACATGAATGCATGTGCAATGTAGTATATAGCACGCGGATCTAAAAGTGCCAAATATCGGTCTTTGGACAATCTTTCAAACGCTGCAAGTATAACGGTTTTTCTGTCACGTGACCTCCAAATATTGGGAAGTTGGACTTTTTCAGACTTCAAACTCAATTTGGAACAAAACTATACATCACAGAAAAAAAAGACCAGAACATCAAACTACATCAGGTAGCATGCATAAAGTTTTGGTCAATTGACAAATTCGTTACCGGTAATCAGTATGTTTTCAAAGTTTTTAAGATATATAACTGATTTTTGCATGCTTCATTTGCCCCATCGTGTTCTATCTGCATTCGAAATTTCAGCTTAGTCGCATAACGCTATGACTAGTCATAGAGTGTCAGAGTTCTTCGTTTCAAGAAAATGGGGAAAAAAAAAGAGAAAAAAGATTGACAGGAATTACAGGATCTGAACAGCAAACGCCTAGATGTCCATTTGGGCTTCGATGAAGACCAGTAAAAAGAAAATAAACATTGCTCTCAGATAGTAGTCCTGGGCCCGCCAGGATGATGCGAACCCCTAATAGTCCGAACGGAAACGTCACATGCAGCACAAAACGTCAAAAGTTGCCTCATATGTTCGTTATTAAAACTGCAAGACCGCTTCGGCCTAACAATGAGAGCGTCCGCCTCCAAGTCGGGACTCCCCTGGATCAACCTTGGTCGGGTCATACCAAAGATCCTAAAAATGGTACATGCTGCTGTGTCGCTTGGCGCTCAGCACCGATAGGTTAGAGCAAGGAAACACTACTGGTTGACCCGGTGTCAGTATAATGTGACTGGCGTGTCATGACACTACAGTGGCGGCAGCACTTTGGTGACAGGGACTCGCCCTGCCTTAAGAAGACACAATATATGTACAAATACCTAATAACTCCTCGTCGTCATATGACTGTAAAATGGTTAAGTGCGACGTTAAACTCCAAGCATACATATGCATAAATGTTAAAGCTGCAAAGATTATTTTTTGTGCCTATACCAGTTTTCGAGATGTTGCAATTTTACGAGCTGACTATATACGAATATTCAGAACGATTTCAATAGGTGTTCCGCTAAAACAGCATGGACCCATAATTACATTGATTTACCCCTTCACCTAGATACAAAAACAACACAAAAAACTGTATATACAGCAATAAAACAGTAGGCTACCTTGGTTACAAAACACATTAACATAAACAAACGTACCGGGACACTGTATACATTGTGTACATTGCCTTTATGCAATACATTTTCTGAACGATCTGGCCTGATATAAACGTCCAGTTCAATTTAATCCAGTCACCCTGAATATGTACATATTGGGTTCAATATACTGAGGAATACCCCTAAAACATCGAGTGTAGTGCTATCACACAGACAGAATATCATGTGATTCTACATACGCCCCAAACAGGACGGGAAACTCTGACACTCACTCCCGTTCACTTCTGGCACCACTGAAATATTCTAAAACGCCCTCTGTGCGAGATTGACAGGCACATATCTAGATCACGCTTCCTCGATGAATTCAGTAAACTTAACCATAGACATGTACATGGAATTGATAGAGAGAAGAAAATA
Organism: Liolophura sinensis; assembly: GCF_032854445.1. Classification (NCBI taxonomy): domain Eukaryota; kingdom Metazoa; phylum Mollusca; class Polyplacophora; order Chitonida; family Chitonidae; genus Liolophura; species Liolophura sinensis. Next base: position 24,107,931 of record NC_088295.1, read on the forward strand.
AATGTGCACATACATAACACATGTAGACCGTAAAACCGTCAGATCGGAAAGGCCCGTAAAGCTATATCGTAATTACTCATTTACTGTCAACAGAAACGATAATACTAGTGTGATCAATTGTCACACTTAAGCAAACGCTCTCTGGCCGGTGTGTTCTGAACTGTGTACAGATGACTTGTTGAGGATTGTATCACCAATTCATAGCAATTGACAAACTGTACATGCAGTTTTAATGCTCAGTGATAACGGTACACATACTGCATGAAAGGTTCACAAAAGTCAGTCAGAATCGAATTCTGAAATATTCATGAAACTTGTGCACACGAAGGTTAGCCATTGTGAGACCATTTTTATAAATGCGTGCAACGGCAGTAAGATTTGTTCTGTTCTTTTATATGATAATCGGCTACAGCTTTCTACGCTGTTGGTGGTATGGCTTATCAAAACACAGACTTTGTTGGCAAAAAGAGAAGGTAAATTTCCTTGTTGTATTCACCCACATTTACGCACACCAACCAATCACAAATCTGTATCACAGGAATAAAAATTCGGGAGCCACCAGAGTTTATTTATTCCCACATTGAGAGATGTATGTGGGCTCAGGTTGAATCTCTTCAAAGTTTTTCAGTTCTGGTTTGTTCTGTTTTTTTTGTTTATGATGTAAGAGCATTTCAGTAAACAACCATGAGATTTGACTTGTAAAAATATACATGTATTTTGTATGGGGCATAGATATTAAAATAACTTCCATCCTGAACATTTATACTTTGTCAAACTAAAGATTCCACAATACTTCCGGGTGTGACACAAACCTGAGTCTGGTTTACATTTTCCCATAGACTGTGTTTACTTGGTTGACACTTAAAGCACCATCAGAATTTCATAATACATTTGAACTAAGGTCAGTGTAATTTGTCGCAAAGGTTTGTGTGGTGAAGATCAACACACCGAGCAAAAAATAATTTTATTTCTGACGCCCGTTGTAAATGAATCATTCCGTGTCTTATCGTTTGGTTATTGCTGATGTCGATGAGACCTATGAAGAGGAGTCGGCGCAAGTCTCAGATATGTTTGTTTTATTTATTTGGTTAGTGGTCAAAGAGCCCATGATCAAAAGAATGAGGTAGGACGTGATTGGAAATCTATCCCTAACTGGATTACAAAACCCAAAAATTGGATCGTGATCACCCTTTGTCTGTATATTGTGATTGACTTTGAGAATAGGTTAAATATTCGTCACCTTGTGTCTTTAATTGAATTGCCATCAATATCACAGCATTTTATTTACCTTTTTTGTGTAAGATGCTGGGTTTCAACATTACGTGACTACTCACGATTATGAAAATTTTGTAGAGTAGAATTTGTCATTCTTCCTGATATAAGATAAACACAAACACTGTGTGACTCATTACCCTTTGCTGTTCAGCTCGGATGTTGTCTTTAAACATTCCCTGACTTCTTATAAGACTGCGAATTTATAACACAGCCAAATAAAACTGACGCTAAGAAACTACACGTTTAATATATATGCATTAACGTTACAAAATAGTCTCCTATACCTTATAAGGATATCTTGTACTGAACAAAAGTCATGCTCTGGTATTTGGTCAACTCACTCGCTCTCTTGGTCACATTTTATCGGTTACCTGTGACTTTCTATCTTGTCTATTATACAATATTCTGTGACTGGCTTGGTGGATAGGCCAAGTAATGGTCACTCTGTGTCAGTATACTCTGATTGGCTTGGTGGATGGGCTAAATATTCTTCCCCTTGTGTCAGTATAATGTGTCTGGCTTGGAGGGAGGCCTTTGTGAATGTACAATGTAACTCGTTTTGCGGAGAGGCCAAGCACTGGTCACGTTCTGTTTGTATATTGTAACTTGCTCGATGATGTATCACTATATCAGCAGGACTATCGGATAAGCCAAGTACTGATCACCCTATGTCAGTATATTGTGACTGGCTTTACGAAGAGGCCAAGTATTGGCCATCGTGTGTCAGTATATTGTGATTGGCTTAGGGAATATGTCAAATATCAGCCAAACTGAGTCAGTACACTGTGACTGGCCTGGTGGACAGGCCAAGTACTGATCACTCTTTAATATTCACTGGTTTAATATACCATAAATGGGCGGTGTCTTGCCTGGCGTCCCTGTGAGGTAGCGCTATAAATATCGATATATATTGGGACCTAACAATGTACTAGGACACCACCGTGATAAGACAAAAAATTTCCTAAGTCAAGCTTAACCTTGAACTAACACAACTGAGTCTAATTCCACTTTGTCCGTGATTTCCTGGAATAGATCTTAAACAGCAAGTTGGAGTTCATGGGAACAGATGTTGTTAGGAACTTAAATTGACAGGAGGTTGTACTTTGCCGGTTACGTGTCACCATTTGCCAACTATCACACATTCATCGCTGCTTTAGTTTTACTCTCTCTGTTGTAGTATGTATGCATGGGGTTTAACGTCATACCTCTGCTGTAGTCTTTTATATTATATTTCATACATCATCAAGGTGTATGTTTTAGTTTCTCTGCATGGAGAGTAATTTTAAGCTGGACATTTTTATTTTATTATGATATGTATGAATAAATGAATGAATGAATATATGATTATGGCTTAACGCCACGCCGGCAATATTTCAGCCATATTGTGGCGATTAATATGTATGTATGTATGTATGTATGTATGTATGTATGTATGTATGTATGTATGTATGTATGTATGTATGTATGTATGTATGTATGTATGTATGTATGTATGTATGTATGTACGTATGTATGTATGTGTGTATATGCTTGGGGTTTTACTTACCAACTTAAAGTACTTAACAACTTTTTAGTCATACCGTGCATTCTTGTGACAGGGCCACTCCATGCCGCCAAAGTGCTGCCGCCACTGAAGTTTCATACCGAATACACCAGACGACATTCCATCTATTCACCGGGCCAACCAGCCCTGTTTCCTTGCTCTAACCACTCATTGCTGAGCGCCAAACGAGGCAGCAACAAGTATCATTTTTGAAGTTTCTCTACTTGGAGACGGATGCCCCAATGACTCGATCACCGAAACGGTTTTTTTTATTTTTTGGGTATACATCATGCTTACCTCTAACTGAGGTAAATAGACAAGAGACCGTTATTCACCAGTTACTATTCAACCATCACACTGACGTCACAGCTCTGGCCTTACGTCTATAATTGTATTTATACCACTGTTCTGGAATTGTTTAAGGTTTTTCCCCTTTTCAAAGACGATTTAAATGTCGTCTTCTTCAGAAATCAATATTTCAATAATTTTTACGGGAGCCTCCGTGGCTCAGTTCGGTTAGCGCGCTAGCGCAGCATAGTAACCCAGGAGCCGTGAGCTTAAGTCCAGCTGATGCTATCTTCCTCTACGGCCGTAAGTGGGAAGGTCTGTCAGTAACCTGCGGATGGTCGTGGGATTCCCCCGGACCCTGCCTGGTTTCCTCCCACCATAACGCTGGCCGCCGTCGTATAAGTGAAATGTTCTTGAGTACGGTGTAAAACAAAAAATCAAATCAAATCAAATCAATAATTTACAATTTCGAAATTGAAACTATCCCTCTTAAAGGCTTGTCCAGACACCACTGACTGCTATTGCATTGCTTGAGGCTAGTCCTGGTATTTTTTGATGTTGTTCAGGGCTAGTACTGATACCATTGACTTTGGGTATTTTTAATGCCTGTACTTTTTGTGGAGTTATTTATCACAATTGTTTAAGACTCATCTTGACAGCATGATTGTTCGCTGTTTTGGTATCGCTTAAGGCTCGTCCTAAAATGAACAAATGTTTTGGTATTGTTGAAGGTTTGTCCTGATAACACCGACTGTTGTGGTGTTGCTGTAGACTCGGCCTGATACCACCCACTGTTTTCGTATGGCTCAAGGCTCGTTCTGAAATCGCTGACTATTTTGGTATCACTCAAGGCTCGGCCTGATATCAGCGACTGATGTGGAATTGTTCAAGGCTCGGCCAGATATCACCGACTGTGGTGATATTGTCGAAGGCTCGTCCTGAAATCACCGACTGTGTTGGTATTGTCGAAGGCTCGGCCTGATATCACCGACTGTGGTGGTATTGTCGAAGGCTCGTCCTGAAATCACCGACGGTTTTGGTATTGTTGAAGGCTTGTCCTGCTAGCACCGACTCTTGTGGTATTGTAGAAGGTTTGTCCTAATACCACCTACTGTTGTGGCATTGTTGGAGGTTTGTCCTGATATCACCGACTGTTGCGGTGTTGTTAAAGGCTCGGCCTGATACCACCGACTATGATGTTAAACGGCCGTTATGTTACTCAAGATTTTCAATGATTAAGGATTATTTGAATTCATTGAATTGTGCACAAAGTGGGCTATTGTAGCACCTGTACCAGTCCATGTATCTAACAGCTGACGTTCACAAACATGTGAACATAACCATAGGATCAGTTCTGCTTCACTGCCCGTGAAGGTGTAACTGAAAAGACCGGTCTGCAACTTTCAACGAATTTTATTGTCGGCATGATGATCTTGGCATAGGTGTGGATATCTTTACTGATTTAATCGGTGTTTAACGCCCAATTAACGCCTTTTCTTACCAAAAAAATACCAAACATTATGGGTTAAGGAAACAGACCGGAGTAAATCCACATATAGCTAAATCCAAATTCTACATTTTTTAAATATTTGTTTGGTGTTTACACGTCATCCTCTAAAAATTTTCACTTCCATGATGGTGGTCATGTTTACGGCTGGAAGAAATCAGATCAGTGAAATGGAGTATGGGCGGAATGACGTAGCCAGTATGTGGCCATTTCATTCTGTTGTTAAATTTCACCATTATGGGTGGTGGAAACCCGAGTTTCCACCGTAAATCATCGGCCTGTCACAAGCTTCCCATGCACACGCCTTACACACACCCGTAGATTTAGTTGTGTACGTCATATTGAATGAACGAAAATGATCTTCCTATAAGAAAATGCGGACGAACGAAACAACGAGCGGTGTCTACCGCTCCAGGCCTCCCGCGAACGATGGAGGCCTGGGGGTGAACCAAGACCTCGTCTGCCGTGAAGACTGAAAGACAAACGTCATGACCAAACGCCCCTGATAAATATAATTCACTTACACAAGTAGCAAGCCTTTTCGCATTCATGTTGCATCTTTGCACTTCAGCCTGTCTTACTCTGTGAGACAATAACTTTCTTTTTAAAAGCGCGGCAAGTGAAGGTCGCAAAAAGAAATAAGTAACAAGGAAATACAAGCAAGATTTTATTGTACCAGATCAGAGCAAGACTCCAGCATGAACACACGTCATCAAGTGAAGAAATGACTTTATATACACACACGGGTTGAGGTAAGCACAATAAAGGGCGGGCACTCATCTGACTACTACGGTAGACACTGCAAAGACTCTATGCCTGGAACCAGACTGTACATTCCAAGCGAGGAACCGGTTACCGAGCCAAGGGCACCCTAATTTAGTAAACTTACCAGACTTACCATCTAATTCTTGACGCGAATTGGTAGAACGCAACTTTTGGTAGATCCTGAAATGTTCATTAGCGTAGGCAATATACAATATTCTATCATTACAGGGTAGTTGTGAATGAAAGATGTTCTGATCTCTATAGGATTTATAAGTGGATTGCGTGAATACCACAGAAAAGATAACAGCAGTATGGGTGGATTTCACAATAGGGGTAGGTAATGAAATGTAGGAGTCACGCGCACCACGTGTAGATTTGGATGTAAATGGACATGTATCCTATATGACTGACCAATAAAGCCTGGAATAGTGGTCCCGCAAAAGTTGGCTTGTGCGAATGCAGAAGAATACGTGTGGGATGGAATGGCCAATAAATCGATGCTATTGGCAAAACTAGCGAACCATGTATGCAGTGGAGATCAAGCAATAGCACAGACCAGTAAGGTATATCAAAATTCTCCGTTTAAGTAAAAAAAATATGTGCAAGATCACCTAGTAAGTTTCCTTACACGCACCGGATGGTGAAACGGTAGAAGTAGGAAATTTTCATACTTCTCTCAAAGAGCTCTAAAACTGGGAAACAGCTGGGGTTATCAATGGCATCAATACTCAACAGTGAGTTTGTTTCTAGAGCTTGAGTTGCACTAATGACTTATGATATAAATTCATCATTAACTGTGTCTGTATAAAAAGATGTCTTCATTTCCTGATTCTAAACACACAAGGTTTAAAGTGGTTACCCAAATATACAAAAATTGTTATCATTTAGACATTAATGAAACCACATAGCTGTTGCTATGAGTTCCATGACCCGATGCTGAGCAATGGCAACAGTAAGACTGCGGAGCGCTTTATTCACAAGTCACCCTCATTAACTTCATACTGAGGTGGTAAATCTACCCTTGGTTCAGTAACCGGTAACAGTTTAATACATTGTTTTGTAATGACGTTAGTAGAAGATGATTATGCTTCAATTCATGAAATACCATTAAGTTATAACTATTTGCATAGAAATATGTCCACTTTGTTCAAACAACGCTGGTTTCACAGGACAGCATGCAAAAACTCTGTTAACTTACACAACAAAACCATAAACTGCGCACTAGGCACACACGCTAACCATTGTTTTTTTTTTTTTTTGGGGGAGATTTTCATTTTGGTGAACACTATCAATAGTAATTTAGGCATGGAACACTTGACAATCAGCAGAGGTATACATTTTATAAATATGTTTAAAAAGCATATCTGTCATTCAGGAATGTCATCTCACGACCAATTAGAACACTTCGGCAATTCCTCGACAGTTAGTGACCGAATGAACTCAGATCGTTAGCATATATATTAGATTCTTTCCTTATACAGACTTCTAAAAAGTTTAATTCCAGTGGGGACCTTGGGCCAATATGTACAATAGTAACCAGTTTGATTCATAAATATAATTTTGCCATGTAGATGAATTTACTACAGGACATAATCAGGAAAACAAAACAATACAGAAAAATGTAACAACATAATAATTATGAATGAAAAGTATGCACAACCTCTGATATAGTTAAAATGAAATAACGCAAAGCTACGACCGAAGACAAAACAAAAGCTTCATCATTACAGAACACGCAGGAAACCAGAAGATTAAGGGCACAAAAACTGGGAATGCAAATTGAACTGATACAGCTAAAAGGTTTATGCTTCAGTGTTGTGTCCACACTTTGTAGGCAGCATTATAACAACACACAAGGCCTACAAGTGCGATGAAAAAGTTAAATACAAGATTGTTAAACCCAGTCATGACAGTGTGACAACAACACGTGTCATTTGCAATGCAATTCTAAGGAAATTATACACTATACATGTTCAAGTTTGTGAAGGCCATAAGCAAAATAAAAGACCAAAACTTTTGAAACATTCTACATGTAAATGACCTAAAAGCTTGCCCAAAAGTGCATTTTCTGGGGCAAATAAATGTCAAAGTTTTACTATTGGTTCAGAAACTTGCACTTTTCCAGTGGGATATCACCTTAACTTCCAAACATCCGTGTACCTCAAACACTTTTTCCGAGATCAATAGTACTCTCAGAATCTGGCAAAATGTTCAACTTCGTGATGGGTGAAAGTTAGGGCATTTATGGAGCTCTCACACAGGGCCCCGACCACTAGCCGACCATCCCGACCCGGTCAATTCGGCTAGGTTCTGGTGGGTCCGCGTTAAACATGCCAACCTGGGTCCCTACCTCGGGTGAACACGTTCTACACACGACCCCCATTCCGACCCAGGTCATGACCATCAGGGCCTTGACCCGACCATGGCACGCCCGGCAGCCGTGCTCGCCCCGTCCATGACCCGTCCTAGAAGACTTCATCTCAACCAAGACCCGTCCACCCGGAGCAACATACGTGCGAGAAACGTCCTAGGACCGACCAAAATGATATTTTGTGTATATTTCGTGTCAAAAGATTAATATTAATATGAATATTAATGAGGCTAGCTTATAAACAGGGGTGGAACAGATAATGGGTATTATTATCCCGTGATTATCCATGCTGACGGACATTCTTCCTTGTAAATTACTCCTCATGGAGGAGGAGTTACTGATTTGCCTTGCAGCTGCTTTGATCGTGGAAATAGACCAAGCAAGCAACACCAGATGCAGAGAATAAGATAAACAGAAACAAAAAACAGAACGTGAACGGTCTGTCACCACTCCTTGCCTCCTTCTTTGTCTCCTCCGTTGTGAGAGTTTGGCGCACATGCACGACTTCACCTCGTCCCCATGTGACACGCCGAGGGTGGGGCAAGGGCGGGGCATAGACGGGGCTAGGAGTGGCTTGAAATGGATGGTCGGGGTGGCGCGTTATGTTGGCCACTCAGATGGGGCGTGGACGTGGAAAAGTCCCCAAACCCGGTGAAATTGCCATGGGTCGGCGCATGGGTTGGGGCGTGTTCGGGTCAAGGACGAGACATGGACAGGGCTTGGACGTGGCGGTTATGTTGGTCGGGTCTAAGTCGTGGTGACTTGCAAATTGAGAACCTCGCCCCGTCCTCCACGACCTAGCCCCGACGAAGACATGTTTTCGCACCGAACATGCCATGCTCACCCCGTACTTGGCCCTACCATGTCGTTCTCGCCCCATCTATAACCAATCCAAGCCCCGACCCAGCCAGGTCGGCGTGTCACCTTGGCAGTTTGGGCAGAACCAAAATGGTCGTGGTGACATGCCGTCCATCCCGTGCGCACTAGGACCCACCAGGCCACTTTACCGACTATTCTAGAATTTAACCCCATCCAAGCCGATGGGGTTAAGGGACTGGCCGAGTCAGGATGGTCGTGTAGTGGTTGGGGCCTATGTGAGAGCTCCATTACCGTATAAATTCATAATATGTAGACGGGTTTTAAAGTTTGGAAAGAAACTTGATGCTACATTTAATGTTCAGTGGTCCATTTGACCGTTGCTAGGCCTGCCAAACATGTGCATGTAAATGAATGAATGAATTTTATTTTATGATCTGAACTGACTACAGAAAAAGAGAAGCACCAAAAAAACCACTACATCTTATTAAACACAAATACTGTAAGATATTCAGAATGTGATACAGTAGAAAATTTACAGGTATTTATGATGGAAAATTAACATGACAACATAAATTTTACAGTAATGAACACATCAAGAAGAATACGTATTAATAGATGATCTTTGCTAGAAGGAGAACATATTTAAATGAAGACCATTATTAAGTCTGACGGGACAAGGTGACGTCAGTATTGGTTCTGTGGTTATCATGCTCAAGTTCTGGTTCAGCAATATCTGCTCATAACACTCCCCAAACAATGGACCCTCAATTTACAGCATGGAAAATCAACAATGTCACGCATACTACACCTATATAAACAGGCAGGATTGTCATGGTAGGTTTCACTTATGATAGATTACACGGTCAAATGAACAGTGTGCAGAACGGTAACAATTAATCTTTAACAAAAGCCATGATAGATGGACAGAGTAACAAGTTAACAACTTTAACGAATGTAAACACGGACATTTATAATGTCACCAGTCAAGTGTGTTGCACATATATTGGAGCAGTTCAACAACGCCAGCAGGTGAACTGCAAGCTTCACAAGGCCGACAGGGTAACTGCAAGCTTCACAAGGCCGGCAGGTGAACTGCAAGCTTCACAAGGCCGGCAGGGTAACTGCAAGCTTCACAAGTCCAACAGGTTAACTGCAAGCTTCACAAGTCCAGCAGGTTACTCCAAGCTTCACAAGGCCAGCTGGTTACTCCAAGCTTCACAAGGCCAGCTGGTTACTCCAAGCTTCACAAGGCCAGCTGGTTACTCCAAGCTTCACAAGACCAGCAGGTTAATGCAATCTTCACAAGCTACAGACACTTGGGTTTCAATGACATCACATTTTGCAGTGTCCATTGGTTTATACGTTTCCCTGCAAAATCAACATCTGAAACAACAATTTCATGTAAACAGTGCGTAAATGGCAGCTAAGACAGGAGTCAACTGACAGGGCTCATCTGGTTCCTATTAGCACAGCCAGCAATACAAAACATCATTGTCTCATCACAGCACCAGAATACATCACAAACACCAGGTTGGACATCAATCAACAACTGTTCAAACTTGGTCATTTGTTTATGTCTTGTTTGATGTAGGAGTCTTTTGAGAACAGACAAACTTCACTTCAGTCTGTGAGTGCTGCTATGTGTATCTTAATGTCCAGGTACATAGAAATATTATTAGTTTTTTAAGTGTTACCATGACTGCTGCCTACACAACAGCAGACATCCATGCTCACAACATACACAACTTCATGCAGGGGAAACTGCATTCAAACAGCAAACAGATGTCTCTAGTAGTCTAGTAGTGCAGTTGGAACTGGATGTGTCAATATGCTGAGGAGATTTCTATTACGCATATGCGCAAATTAGTAGTCACACTGAAGTCTCCTGTGTACAACTGCACTCAAGTTATTAGAACAGTTTGTGGTTTAGTGATTACAATGTCAGAACAGTCAATTCCATTGAACCACTGTTGAAGACAATGGAGAACAGAACTAAAGTACAACAGAGACGCACAAGGCAGCATGCAATGAGAGCACAGTATATGAAAATGGTCTGCCTTGACTTGTGCGTTCCACATAAAGGCAGAAACTTTTGTTCCGCCACAGGGCATGTCAATGTCTATTGAATTCTCCAACAGCTTCTGCTGGATCTTGACACCTATGGTCCTTCCTCCCATGAACTCCACTTTAACAAACCAGCTCTCCACACATGCAGGTCTCCCTATACACTAGCTGGCACTGGTGCTTGACTCTGTGAGCTTGTCCCAGTTAATACCACCCTGATGTTCTGTTGTGGTGAATTCAGCATCATCAAAGTTGAACAGGTCAAGCACTTCTTGCTGTGTCTTAGGTGTTAGAATGGGATCAGAAGGGAATGATACTGGAGCATTAGTACTGAGTGGAGTAAGTCCTGTGCTGGGCATGATGACATCCAACCAGTCTGAAACATCCATCTGCATGTGACTGTTGCACTCTGGGTCATTCAGTCCCAGGGCAGCCAAATCTGGTTCAGAACCGTGGCTGCTGCCAGATTTTCTAGGAGAAGCACTTGAAACAGGCACAGACAGCATTTTTCCACCATCTACAACAAACCTGGATGGGTCTATGGAAAGGCCAGCACTGTCAGCTAGGTCTAGTCCAAGGGCTGGATCTGAAGACCAGTCCATATTGGAAAAGTCCAAGTCCAAATGAGGTGGAAGCCCATCTTGTTCACTGAGTGAGAGTTCATGTGTAGGGTTTTCATTACTGGGTGGGGGTGAAATAAGGAAGTGATGTGGAGAACTTTCCCTCTGACCAGTGGACAGTGGAGAAGCCACTGGTGTATGAAGCGTGGTGACAGTGGATGTTCCAGTCTCTCCAACAAATGAGCCGTGAGGAGATAACTGGCTGAACTTGGGAGAGCTAGCTGAACCGAGCATCGCATCCATGGAGAGCGATACAGATGTGGTCTCAGCTGGTGCTGTCCCACTACTGGGTCGTCGTCTTTGGTGTGGGTGGTGGCTCCTGAGCAGCACTTGGTGGCAATTCTAAAACAGCATAAACCTAAATTTTCAAACATAGATCACACACTTGGAATATGACTCTCATAATGAGTGCCACAATCAAATAATGATTCAAGGATTTATAATGCAGGAAAAAGCATAAGGCTTGGAAAAATGTAAAGCCTGCCAAAAAAAAATTTGTATGGAATTTTTAAGAGCATAAACAAGCAAGCAGTAGGTATGTGCTGTTTTCCATCAGGGTCTACTCAATTCAGGTTTTATGATTCCATACCAATGTGATGCTTATATGAAGTAGTAACTTGAACACCATATAAGACATGTCAACAGGGAGCCTGGGAAATCTTTACCTCCATTTCTTATGAGAATTTCCAAGACGTCATCAATAGCAGAACTTTTTGAAGCCAGAGCCGATACAGTTGAGGGAGAGTCCAATGATGGGGTCTCCAGAAGTAGGAATGGTGGGTTTTGGCTCTGGTTCTATAAAGAATATAAATCTGACCTTCAGAGAGATCATGACTTACACCACAATGAATCATACCCTTTAAAAAAAAGCGTGTCAAAATGCAGAGTTACAATTCCTTGTTCCACTGTGTCTCCATTCTTGTAAACTATGCAAGGACAGCATTCATTTGGCAGGAAGATGTGGTCAGATTAAAGATTTATATGACTCATACACAAATTATTCACAACCAATATGTGGATGTACATGTACACTTGAACATGCAAGCAATTTACCTGATGTTGTTTGCTTTTGATGGCCTCATCATATTTGGGTGGTTCTTTGAGCGGAATTGTGAAGAAAGGGTTAGAAGGCGACCTTGAAATCTTCTGCCCATCCATTGGAGATCCAGGCAGTGAAGTTGTTCTAGAAAGAAAGCATACAGCACTCCATTAATTCTTCATCAATTGCACAACAGATATTACAATATGGCTTTCACATTAAGAGCAATTTTAATTGGTTCAATGTACACAATTTAGGGGACCAATTACAAGTCAGCTTCATGGTTGATTGGTGAAGAAACCAGACAGTGCTTTCGGCAACATTTCTCTTCAGGTACCTGACAAACCTCCCTGACAAACCACAGCTGAGGCAGCACAAATTCAATACAAATACACAGCAGCACGAATTCGATACAAATACACAGCATCACTCATGAAAGACCCATGGTTTTCAGGCTTATGCCTGAGATTACTTACATTTTAGGTACATATAACATCAACAGAAGTCCATGAGGCACTCACCTAGTTATCCCATTTGGAGGCATTGGTTCACTGGTTGTCTTGGTTGAAGTGTCTGCAGTAGAACTGAATATGAATGGTTGACCATTAGGAGGAGGCGTTGCAAAAGACACCCGAGGTTTGCCCAGATTCAGATCAGGAACAACAATAGCCTGAGCTTGTGTCACAGCAGGTTTGGCCTGTTTTGTAGGAGAGTTACCTGTACTGGACACAATGACAGCAGGGAGAGTGTTGGTGGAGTTCTGCAGAGCTTGACCTGCCTGCAGCAAGTGCACAGGGATCTGAATCTGTTGAGCACAGCTTACCCCACGCTGTAGCTGAGGCACTTTGCTGCTGTCCACTATACTAATCTGGATTGTGCCTACACCTTGGGCTGGTGACTGTGGTGATTGAACAGATGTGGATGTTTGTGGTGTTTGTGCCAGTGGAGGGGATTGCACATGTTGAACTTGTTTAGGAGATTGCTGCTGTTGCAGCTGTTGTTTTTGTTGCTGCTGCTGTTGTTTTTGTAGTTGAAGTTTCTGCAAAGTTTGATGCTTTGCTAACTGTTGTTGATGTTGTTGCACTTGTTGTTGTAATAGCTTCTGCTGCTGTAAAAGACGTTGCTGCTCTTGATGAATCTTCAATTGCAGCTGAGACTGCTGTAACTGCCGTTGCAGTTCTTCAATCTTTTTCTGCTGCTGGCGAAGCAGCTCTTCTTGTGTCAGCTGTCTTTGGTCTTGTTTTGGACTAACTTGCGAGTTATTCAGCAGTGGTGTAGTCAGAGGCATTGGCTGGGCAACAGCAGTGAAGGTCTTAAAACCTGGGGGCAGGTTTTGAGTAAAATCAGCCACTGAATGTATAATACTCGTTTGGTCAGTTTCCATTGGTGCAATTTCCATGGGAGCTGCTGAGGGTGGACGTGATATCTGATCCACAATCATTGGTATAGAGCCTTGGCTTGAGCTGAACTGACTCTTCAGGACACCAAGTGCCACATTTGAGGGAGACTGGATGTCCATTCCATCTGGAGACATAGGCGTAATGCTGGCCTCTGTATGAGTTGGGGATATCGGTGGTGAACAGGTGTTCATACTCTCTTCTTGTTGAACACCTGGCTCAATCTTGATCCCTGGCTCAATCTTTACAGGTGGCTCCATTCTCAAGTTTGATTCCACCTTAACCACAGCACTTACATTAGGAAGTGTAGAGATCACAGGAGCTGTCACGGGCTCTGTTGTACTATCAGCACTTTGTGCAGGTGTCAGAATAGAATCAGCAAAGGGCCGAAGTCTCTCTATCAGCTGTGGTTTCGGACCAGACACAGGCATGTTCCTCTTTTTCAATTCGACCTTCAGATCTGCCACCTTCATCTCATCAAATGTGCTGAAGGATTTGGGAGCACCAGAGTTACTTGAGGCACTGTTCTGACTTTTTTGTTTAGCTGCGGGTGGTGGTGGGGGTGGAGGTGGAGGTACCACAGGTTGAGGGGAGGGGCTTTTCTGAATCTGTGTCAGTGGTGAAGAAGGCTGGTGGAACTGGACTTGTTTGGGGAGCTGTCCAGGGAGGGGTGGAGCAGGTGGAGGGGAACTAACGGAACTTACTGAGCAAGACTGAGAGTTGTCAGAAGAACTGACCATGCTGGTTGGACTGCCTTGGGGCATCCCAACCGATGTGCCATCAGGTCCAGCCTTGGCATTTGACAATGTAAATGGCATGTTTTTCTGCTTAAACTCCAGCTGCCATTGCAAAAAGAGTTGCTGCTGCTGCAGCATTACATGATAAGGTGTCTCTGAATTAGGATTAGGTGGCGATGGGGCAGCAGGTTGAGTTTTCACGACATTTGGTGGTCCTTTGTACTCATGGAATTTTATCACCTTAGCCTTGGCCTGTATTTTTGGCTTATGTTTTTTGTGCCTTGACCCAGAAGAGGAGGATGACTTGTTGCCATTGCCACCATTGCTGTTTTTACTGCCAGACTGTATACTGCTGTTGGCAAATATACTGCTCCCGGATGCCGGCCCCAGGAAAGACTGTGTGGTAATAGGTGGTATCTTATTGAAAGACAATGACTGGCCAGGTGTGACTGTTTTCTGCTGGGTTTGGAGCAGCATGGAAATGTCAGGTACAGTTGGAATAATGGAGTTTGGGCTGCTGATGTCAGACATACTGGAGTCCTCTCCCAGACTTGGTGATGGGGCCGAATCACTCTGGTTACTGTCCTCCTCAGCCCCCATCTGTTCAGACTGCTCAGAGCTATCCTCCATGTCAAACGTTCGGCTGAAGCGGATTGTGCCATCTACAAAATATTGCGAACCCACGCATGACAATAATAAGCAACTGTTCAAAATCATTAAGAGTAACAACAACGATAATCTCACGGAGCAAAATTTCAAAGACACCCTACCCATGAATGCAAGAATGAGTGAAAGAATGATCAGTATTCAATGTCCACTGGCAGTATTTCAGTCACACCGTGACAAGAACATATTAGAACCAGGAACACACAGAAAACTGATGCTTTTTAAACCAGCCAAAATAAACAAAAACTAAAATTCCAGAAGCATATTAAATGAGTTATTCAATAACCTTAAAACAGATCATTTAATTAAGATCTTATCCAATTAAAAATGTCCCACCTTTAACCGCCTCTGCAAGCTTCTCATCTGCATGTAATATGTTCCCCTGCACTAATTCTAAAGGTCCCGGACGGTGGAATAATTTGTCATTTAAGCCATCTAGAAGCCTGGCTCTTTTCAAAGCTCTTCGGCGATCTTGCAATGATGGGTCAACGTTGGTATCTGAAATTCAGTGAAATCATTCCATTCATAATCAAACATATCAAAAATGATTAAAGACAATTCAACAAAATGTGACAATGACAGAAATTATGTCGACATATTGGAGTATCTCCTCACCTGTATTTTGCTATTACATGAGTCATGATACCATATAGTTCAAAAGTGCATGCATCCAGAAAGGCCTATACATTCAGCAGACTGCAATCACACGTGGGCGGCAATCTTTGACGCAAACACATTTTTGGCTCGGCATCAAGTCCAGAGAGGTGGTTAAAGTGGGAAATAGGAAAAAGACAGCAGGTAAAAAAAAAGCATGTATTTGTGGCTGACAGTTGACGAGCTCTGCACAAGGTTATCTAAGCCATAAGCAAACAGCCAGGCTCATAAGTCTTCTGGTGCTACACTCAGCAGTCAGAGTCACTCCACATCTGGGAGAAATCTGACCTGGTATGTATAGATTACATAGTTGGCAATGGGCCAAACCCTAGAAAAAACTATTTATTAGCTCAAGGTATGCAGGAGGAAACTGACTCGCTGCAGAGGTTTTGCACAGGTTGTTTTTAAGATAGTCCACGCCACTTAAATAGCATGCCATACAATTATTCAATTTCCAGTGCCTGCAAGAGGAAAGCATCCACTACATGATAATATGAGAATACATGTACTCACAAAAACTAAATCAATTAAAACAATGTCATAAACACTGAAACAGTTTTTTTGTTGAACTTGTAAGCATAAATGCTAATCGTGCAAGTGAAGAGTTTTAATCTATACGTCACAACAGGCATTCATATACCAGCCGTCAGCCAATAAGAAACTGTTACACAGAGAGAGCTTACCTTCTAATATATGCTGCTGTACCAAGGCTTGACGATCTGGTCGACTCTGGATTTTGTGGCGCAACAAATCTCCTGTCTGAAGTGAAATAAGGATGTGGTTGTAAGTAACAAAATAATGAGAAATAAATATTTTATAGATAAAGTCACTACTTAGTATACATGTCACCATTCTCATAACAACATAATGTTGGTATATAAGACTACCAACAACAACTTTATCAAAAAGTTCAACAACTTATTTACACAACTGCAACCATTTAACAAACAATACAAATGAGAATAATAAGCAGAACTCTTTTAATACAAACATAAAATACAACTTGCAAACTGCAATAATAAAAAAAATTTGAAACTGAAACAACTGTAACACATGTCACATGTTTAAAAATTAACACTTCTTTTATTGAGGTTTTAAAATGATTCGCAATTTTGGCAAACACAGAGTTTAGCTTAATGAACTGCGAGATAAATATAGATCTGCGAGAGATTAGGTCCAGGTGAGAGACTTCTCGATATGCCATAAGCAGAGTAGAAAACCTCATGCCTCAGGTATGCAACAGCAAGATACACAGCTAACTTCTAACAGCAGTCAATGAGTCCTTCACATTTACCCCGACCCCTTGAAAAGCTAGCCCTTTTGGGCTCGAGGTGTTCTGGAGTCGGGGCTGACGTTAACAAGCTGAGATGATGTAGGTGTTAACTGCGTCACGTCTGACTCCAGCCATGATGCCCATCCTTCAGCAGCATGCGCTTCTATGTTCACATGTTTGTTATGATGATAGAATGAGGTGAAGCATGTGGAATCAATACCTGACCCCCCTCAGGGGGCCTGTTGTGTTGTATGAATGTTATAGATCCTCATCAACTACCGTACATCTGAGATTACGAATTACTAGACTTGCTGTACTCTTATGTAATACATGTTGCCCCTGGTTGCAGAAAGAACATAACATGGATATCAATCGTCGGGCAACTTTTAAAAAGTCACCTTTGTTTATCTAGCCTCTCAGTAGAGCAGATAGCTGATCCAGTATATACATGCCAGGCCTGATCTAGGATAAAAGTTCAAGCACCCATGCAAGAAATTCAAATGTTCAGTGTTTTGAGTAAGACTTTCTTGGCCCCGTTATAGACAATATTGTTAAATATTAAAATAAACCTCCTAAAGATTTCCAAGCACAAACCCCTATCCCAACATGTATATATGGGGTTCCAAATCAGCCTAAGTGAATGATTATGGCTTTACACCACATCTACAGTATTTCAGCTGCATTGTGGAAATCAGTGAAAGCTACCTACCCCCATAAACCTGACCGTTGTGATATGAGTTAAATAGTCTTAAATGCAGCTTAAAATATCTACCAAATACATAGATGAACAAATAAATATGTGTATAAATATATGTATGCATTAAGCATAGTAGTGTTTTCCTTTGTAACTCAAAAATATTTATTTACTTGATTGGTGTCTTATGCAGCATTCAGGAATATTTCACTTACACAAAAGTGACAGAAAACCAAGCACAGCCTGATAGAAACTTATGACCATTTGCTGGATTAAACACAAAATAGAAAGCCAGAGAATGAATATTAACTCTGTTACATATTTGCAGAATTTTATGTTGTCGTAATCACATTGTATCTCCCAGCAAGTCAATGGTAAAGACTTGAAGTCAGGTGTAACATGTAAGATAAAGCCAACTGAGCTCTGATAAACAAAGAAAAAAAACCCTTAGTGGCAGGTGGAAAACAAACATCTCCCATAGCCTGTTCTTACTCTCTTTGAACTTACATCCCTTTCATCAACTCCTTTACCTCAAATTATACAGATAAAGAATGGTAGTAGTTTGTAAAAGAACACTAACATACAGTGCAACATTCTTCGACACTGATGGAGAACAAGACTGTTTGATAACCAGCTTACCCATGAACTGTAACTCTAGACTAGGTAACCTGTTTCATCAGCACTAGGGTAGCCTCCCTTGAAAGCAATATTTTCAGTGCACGCATTGTACATGTCGCAACCAAAGGTTTTGGGCACATGTTTATTTTGATTGGAGTTCAACAATTTTCCACTTATATTGAAGCAGGTTTTTTTTATGACAGAAGATGGGGTGATTGAAAAAACAAAACTGATAATATGATAAAGTAAATTATACACACACATAAACAAAAGATGAGAAAAGACACACGATGCTCCAATAGTATATGATTCTCATATAATGTGGAATCCAGGTCTGGTTTGTCTGCCTGTACAGACCAAATACCAAAGATCAATTATACATGTATATATGTTCAGGCTGGCTGGAGACCTCTGACATGAAGATCAATTTGATCAAGAAACAAGCATACCATACAGACAGGCATAGCCTTTATTCTGTTTGTTGCACATAGCTATGTTTTACTGGCCCCTTTGATTCTTATCTCTATGGCACATTTAAAGGTCTCACTGTTTGGTGATCAAGAAAAAGCTACCGTCTCACCAGTGGCTGAGCTTACATGTGAACCCCCTACCTTTGCCTAAATGCCAGCCCAGCCATCTACCTAGATTTTCCTCCCTGCCTCACTTCTTGTACAGATGCACAGTATTTACCCTGGCAACTCTGGTAAGCACCTGCAGTAATAGCTAGTGATAATAGCAAACATTGGCAAACATCAACAGATGCCGGCAGAGAGTCGATCATGAGTCACCTGGAGTCCCCACATAAATACACATGCCCAGAATACAGGGGCTGCTCCAGCATACTCCCTCGTCAGCTCTTTCACTTTGATTTTTTGATTTGACTTTTTCTATCATCTACCCTCCCCTGAAATACCCAATAACACTGACAATTCCTCGATACCCTCTCTTGAGCTAGAATTCTTACTACTACAGAATAGCCAGCAGTGGTTGTTGTAATGAATCTGCTCTCTCCTTTTCCTTCCTTATCTCTCGGTTTTAGTGTCACAGATATTATAACTCGAACAGCTTTGGTGTGCAACATGTGCCTGGATGGAAGGACTACAAGTATGTCAGTGATGATCGATAGTTTGGCCTTCAGGATTCTGGAATCTTGTGTCATTTCCTCAAAGGAAAACCACATGCGAGAACTGCACAGGCTGCTTAATGGCAAGTTCATCATATCATAATGAATTCCCTGCTTAGAGATCCCTTTTTGTTCAAGGCATGTGTAACAAAACACGGGGGAATAACACCAGAAGAAATCTGTGTATGTGTGTGGTCTGCTTAGATGAAAGTATGCCTCTATCTAGCGCTAACCAAAAAATCTCCCTAATACACTAGTCTCCTTGCACACTGAACGATAATACAGTAAGAATGGAATGTAAATTTTCTCCCATACACCTACAATTGTTGTCTTGGCTGGCAGAAGGCCTGAACAACATCTTGTGCAATGACAGATGCTTTTACATGAATATAACTCATTAGTTCTTCATGAAAATATCATATACACACTGTATCCCATTATTACAGCAAGATGTAAATGTACATGTACATACATGAAGAACGAAATTCATGGGAGAAGTATAAATGTGTCAATATACAAGTCCTATTTTAAATATTCAACTTTTTGTACTTTTACACAACGCGCATAACATGTCCTATTGTAGAACACCAATTTAAAGGTGGACCCATTTCAAGATATCAAAATGACTCTTAATATAGCTCTTAAGATACAAAGCAGATTTCAACTAATCACACAGAAAATAAGGGTGATTCAATCTTTTCTCTACAGGTTGTTGTTGTTCTAGGCTTACTCCAGGAAGACAAACATGTCATTATCTCAACTGTGTACATAAATCTGTATAGACACAGATAGATCAATACATTCAGGACCTTTTGGGGTCGAGGTACAACAGCCAGCTGGTGTTCCATTTCACCATCTTTGCCTTCCATTAGCTGAGTTGGTTTCTCTACATGTAGCTCTATTTATGTCTCTTAATCTAACTGATACAAGAACAAGGGTGTAGGATAATTGGCTAAACACCTGACAGGAAAGAAAGGTGTGTTGGCTCCTCCATGAGAAGAAGTGGTCTCACCAAAAAATACCCATCATCCCGATTCCATGTCCACAGCCCCTGGCAGCCAATTCTATAGCAACCATTTGGTGGGATTCTATCAGTGAATTTCTCCCTCCATACTGCTACACACACCATTACAGCTTACATACTATACATACATGTACATTTGCCTCATCACATATTTGAAAAACCCACTAGCTGTCTGAGGTTTCAGGCCTTGCCACATACAGGATAAGAGCAATGGAAGCCAGCACTGTAAAGGTATGGGCAAGTTTCTACAGTAAAAACAAGCACTCATTTCATTTCAAAGGAGATTTTGCATAATTTGTTGCACAACAAATTATCCAAACGTCAACAATTTTGGTTAATGTACTTGATAGACACATTCCATGAACTGAACTGGCATATACTTGCACAGATAAAGATTTGACTTCAAAGGAGATTTTTCACATAATGTTATGATCTAATTATGATAGATGGGTGTTTTATTTTTAATCAGGGACCCTCCAGTTACTTTGTTACATCATGGATTGCACTATAATCAAAAACACACACATGTATAGTGCATGTTATGCTTGTGTAATCAGCGAAAACGCCTCGCTCAGGCTTCTCTGCCCTTCCCGTTGGTTCACAGCAGTCGTTTTTCTGTGACTGGCCGCTTGGGGGCGCTAGCAAAATTATTGTCAGAACCAAAAATATCCACGAATGATGCTTGCCGTACCTTACTGCACTCGGTTGAGAATGTTTACAACATGAGAGGTCACAAAGATTTTCTGCTCCCAGTTGGTACGCATAAAAGACAGCCACGCTTCAGTTTCGCTGCGTTGTATACAATGTTGCTCGGGAAGTCTTTTAAAGTGGAGATACCAAAGAAATATTGTATCAATGTTGCTTCGCTTGGGCTCAGTGCCTGCGCCATTTTGTCCTGTTTGCCTCGCAGAAGTCACATGATAGTTTTAGCCAATGGTAGTTTATATGAAGATTTTTTCTTGCATTTATTGATTCCCTAACTCTGACTGGATCGTTGATTGCTAGCGCCCCCAAGAGGCCAGCCACAGAAGAACGATTGTTGTGAACCAGCGGAAAGGACGAGAGAAGTATGAGCGACGCGTTTTTGTTGGTTACATGAGCCTAAGTGCATGTATGAAAAAACGTTTTGACTTCAATCTACACATGATTATTTTATGTGAATATAATAAAATAACTAAATAAAAAAAATTACAATTTCGTGAGTAGAATCTAATACTTCTATCTGGTCTGCATGGGAAAATAAGCAATTATTTGCCACTCTGTTCTGGCTGGTGTGCTAGAAGCCTATGGTGTGCTAGAAGCCTACTGTGAAAAAGCCAGCTGTCTTAACACTCTCTAGTGCAGAACAGTGGTTTGGCCGGCTGCCAAAAGTTAACAGACAACCACAATTATATAAGTCTGTAGCAGTGTAATGGGGCAGGCACAGGGCCAAAGATTCACTGGTACAAGGTGATCTGCCTACAGTGCCCATGGGCTGTCAGCTAGAGTCAAGGTCTGGGGAAATGCCTGCCATAATCACACTTTCTGACATCACATGTAGCCACCATCATTCACAGGCTGTGATGAAGACTGACTTCAATTTTCGAAACGGCAGTGTGATACAGCAGATTGCCATTTTAAGTGTGGAATACACAAGTAAAACTAATTGCAAAACTGGCCTGTTCAGCGTTTCACTCCACTACAAAGTCTTAAAATGGACACCTACTCATCATGATTTAGGGCATCCTTGTCAAAAATCCCTGTTGGTAAAAGATTAACTTGATGATTTCAATCAGGCAGCGTATTTTTGTTATTCCATTTCGAAACCACTACTGCTTGTAGCAACATTAGAGCCACTTTATATGAACAAAAAACAACAGCTTTCTATTTCACACTCACATCAACATATTATATACAGTGCACTTCTACAAACATTTAAAACTGTGATACATGAAGAAATGTTTGCACTTAACAAAGGAACTCTACAAACTGGCCATCTTGTTGCACAGATGCCAAGACCAGCTTCTGACTGTAAGAGCATATATTACACAGCAATACTGATATAATTGGACGTGAAGGTAGGCCCTATCTCCGGGAATTCTCTAGGCAACAGGAGGCTGGCTCCTAATGATTAACACAGCTACTTTCTAGATACATTCAAATTCCAGGCAAGCTTCTTCTTTATGTCCAAGTTTTTCTGCACTCGATAGAATCTCTCAACAGGTCTGCTAAATATAAACAGTGTTAATGGATCCCTCTTACTGGTTTCACCATTTCAGTTTCCCTAAGCTCATAACAAACTAAAACCTACACTGGCACATTACCTCATAACCATAACCCTGAAAGTATCTACGTATTGTTTCCCTCAGAAAATCAGCTGCTGATTTATGTGTCCTCTTTTTGGCATCAGAAAGCAGCTGTTACCCAACTAAAGAAATCTGACAAGGCCATTTACTTAAAACCTCTGTCTGTTAAACAACATACATGTTATCTATTCACTAGTCTCATATCAAGTACCTGTACATTAGATGTACATGTATGTGTTTACAAAAACTTCAAAACGTCTTAATCTCCTTCCCTTCAGCTTTTTGTACAGCACATCATGGTTGACTGCTTTCAGAAACTAGGTTGTACATGTACATAGACATGGAATGGGTATGCTGTCTAAACTATACAATATGTCATGGTATTGAAGGTGTTGGCAAAAACTGCTGATGTGAAGAAATGCCTCAGTGACCTTGGTATTTAAAGTGTTTTCACTGAAGAATCCCAAAACACACTGTTAACATGACTAATACTGAAGTGTCACCAAAACAGCATCACTATTGGTTGTACAGCAGAGCTGTAATTACTTGGTGTATTTACAATGTCAATGAAAAAGATCAGTTTAAGGGTTCACAGAAGTAGGTAACTGTCCTTTATTCACAGGTACTGAATGGATCCTTTCCAAGGTGGGCAAATTATGTCTGGATCATTGTGGCAGTTTTCCAGATAAACACTTTACATAACGAGGATAGACATATATATAGCAGAGACTAGGTGAACAGCGTGTCTGAAGAGTGCATGTAGTTTGCCTGGTTTCAGCAAGATGCTGGAGCCATTCTTAAGAGGCCCAACTCAGTGCCAGCATCAGTGTAGGTTGAAAGTGTTGAAATCTCAGGGACCCTAATGAGCAATTTCCACTGAACAGAGAAACACCTGGTCACTTGAACCGCACAGCCAATTCAACTAGCACAGCCAGCCTGAGGTACCTCAGCTACAAGATCCACATACACTATGCAAGCCAAAACAGAGCCAAGATTTACAGTCTTTTACAGGTGATCTCATGTCAGACAGCATTTCTAATTACCGAGCCAGGATACACATTGATCTATCATCCTCTAGATTAAATCAGACCAATTCCTCTTGTATTACACCTCTGAATAATGTAACAAGACACAAACCTGCAGTAACACATTATCTTCAGTGTAACAAATGAGTGTACCATAAAAATGACAGTGTCAATCTGCTGCTGTCAGAGCGGAGACATCTCAGAGGCACACATGCCCAGTTCTACACAACAGCCTGGCACAACCACTTTGTAGAACAGAGAGGAATTTTCTTCGTTTACAAGTTCCACATCTTCGTTAGCATGCTTTTCTAGAAAAATTTGTGAGAGGGATTACAGAGGAAACAATTTCAAAAGAGGAACACTAGTTTCCCATCTGTCTCTGTACTTTTCTTGTCTTAAAGAACAGCAGTTTGGACTGTTTCCAACAGCATGTCATGCCAACCTTTGCTCTCTGTTCCTCTCACCCACAGAAAACTAATCAATCAAATAGAGACATGGCTACATCACTTTATCTTCTACTTGGAAAATTCCGGGACATACTGGACACAAACTGAAGTATGATAAACAAGCATACGTTGTGTACTGGATAGTGTCAACGTCCTGAATCATCTTCGTATGATCAGGTCTGACACCAACAAAACGAAAAAAACAATGAAAAATTAAACTCACCTTGGCTCTCTCCAACTGTTTCCGTTGTTCAGCAAATGCAGGTGGAGTTTTTAAAGCTACAAAAAGTTAACAAGAAACTTAATGTCATATATGTAGATCTTTGTATCATCTAAAGAGACCAGACCATATATTCATGGTAACACATGTATATGTGGCATATCATAAATGACAAAGCAAAAGAACTTAAATGAACTCCTTCAAACATATTTCAGTTATCAAAGATTTCAATCAACTTAAATTTACGTGCACAATAAACTTTACAAAAATAATTTAAAATACATGTGCTGCAGAGGGATACATATAACAAATATAAATATTCCCTCAATTCTCCCTTATATCATGCTTCTTAAATTCCGCTTATTGTCAACAAGGAATGAAATCAGAGGCTACAGGCCAAAGCTTGCTCACTGTAACAGTAATTTAACTTTAACTCTACACAATATACACTGTAGATAAACCAGGAGAAAAGAATAAGGACATACTTGCATAAAATAATGTAAGATACTTCTAAGGCAGACACATAACAATTAAAAATATTTCCTTAATTTTCCCTTACTTTTCACCATATTCAAATTCCTTATTATAGAGTATGTACATTATGTACTAGTCAGCCAAAGTCTTACTTTGGCTAGCAGCATATTTTATATATGCACATGTGTACAGGTGGTGTGCATGCCTGGGCTATTAGACATGTTATTTTTTTCTCCACTGAGCGAATGAGAATGAGTGCTCATTGATGTTCACCTTGAGGTGTGAAATAAAAGGCACACTGAATAGGAGCAACTGTCTGAAAAATTATGTTGACATGCACATCTGCATATTTACTAACTGCTTCAGTGATTAGCATTAGCTATATTATCATTAAATACAGTTCCACTTCCTTTATAAGTTCAAGTACATATAGCAAAACATGCAAGTTCCATAGTGTAACATGCTCAACTGGTTCATGACTTGATAGAAAATACGACATATCAAGAAGCTCCTAAAAGGAAACTACATGTACTAACCAGAAAAGTGCAAACAAAGAAGGATTTGATTTTTTTTAGGAACTCTAAATCAAGCCATATGTTTCATAAAGTTGCAATTCATGATGCACACATGAGCTATATGTTGATGCACATTATTTTTGTATATTTTGTGATAGGTGTAAACAACTTTTTTTAATCAGATCATGCTAGTATTAGAATTCTGATATACAACTGGCTACAGACAGATTTAGTTTGAGTGTTGTTTGATGCCATAGACTTGCTTATATGATGGCAGTCACTTTTATGAATGGAGTAATCCAGAGTTCCCAGCACAGATCTTTGGCAATTAGGTAACTGATAAACATGTAACAGTTACGTGTAACATACTGGTGGAACACAATTGGTCTTCAACAAACCCAAGACTGTAAATGGCCACATGGGCATGGTTGCTGATCATTCTCATCAATGTCTCACAAGCAATGAGAGTGGAGGCTATACTACAAGCTGACAAGAAACCAGCTTGCTCACGGTAACAGTAATTTAAGTTTATCTGTATACTATGTACATTATATTTATTTATTTATTTGAGCTTTAGGCTGTACTCAAGGACATTTCTCTTATATGACAGCGGCTAGCATTATGTTGGGAGGAAATCAGCCTGAGTCCAAGGGAAAGCCATGACTCTCGGCAGGTTGCTAGCAGGCCTTCCCACGTATATAGCCAGTAGGAGCTAAACTTTAACACACAGCGATCGGATTAGTGAGAGGCTCCTGGGTAATTTTGCTATGCTAGCACGCTAACCAGAAGACCACGGAAGCCCCTCTGTGTGCATTGCAGACAAACCATAAAAATAAGGACATAAATGCATGTATACACGTACAAGCACATGAGCTTTCAATAACAAAAATATGTTAAATAAGAGGTATATATTAATGCAATATCCAAAATGACAAGCAGCCAATTAATCTAAAGAGCTTTTACATGTGCATTTGAATTTCCCATTTATCAGATGTGATAAAAAGTTCTGATATTTAGAAATTTCTGTGAGGAAATTCGAGAAAATAATTCGCCAAACTTGAGGGCAATGATTTGTGGTGTAAGTGCTACCTCCTGGTTTGAATGTACTGTATATTACGGAGCTAAGCTGAAAGCAGTCCTGCACACATACACATAATTGCCAGCGGAGTAAGCAAGTGATCCATGCAGCACTGAAGCTCTTCTACCGAGCATATGGGGACTTACGAGGATAAATTCCCTGATCCACAAGTTCATTCACTGATCGCCTCAGCATCAACTTGCGCTTGAGAGCTAATCGAAAAAACAACATTTAAATGTTAGTAAAGTTTTTATCAGGCAAAATTTCAAAGAACAATCAGTGAGAGCAACCAACACAAAACATGCATACTTCAGTCTGAGTAAAACTGGTGATAGAGAGAAGACAGTCTGGCATAGATGAAAGATTAAGCAGCGTAAATTCAGACATCTTTGCTCTCTAGTTTCATCACAAAACCAATAAAGTTTTTTAAGCAAAAAATAAATTTGAAACATGACAAACTTGTTAGATATCAGTTATCTTTGTAGGTGTCAACGAACTGCCCACCTACGTAGCACCACGTATTCAAATATATGATTTGAAAAATAATGTTCAAACAAGAAGTGAGTGTGACACATAAAATGTCATAGTGTTTAGGAATTGTGAACGTGTGAAACTTGGGAATTGTAAAATGCTAAACAATCAGGTAAAAACAACAGCTCCACTTGTTAATTTTCAGAGTAGAACCTGCAAATTCGGAACTCTTGTGTGAAATGGTGTGACTTCTATTACATTCAGATCATTTAAACTTGCCATGGAAACCCGAAATTTAATCAAAATATCACCAATAGAAATATGAAAAAAAGGTCACCTCAAAGTGAACCTGTATACCTGTGACTTTTATTGTGTTCACGTCATTCAAAATATTTGAGCATTTCTAATCAGTTGCCATGGAAAAAAGTTAATCGCATTTTGAAACTGAATGCAAAATGTGACATCTTTATCTGAACAGGTTTGACTATTACTGCAATCACAGATGCATGGTAAACTCTGGGAAGATGTGATAAAAATGTAATGTTAATATCAGTCTCAATTGCCGGGTTTAATTCCACCAACATATGTGTAAAAAAATCCTTTCCTAAGTGAACACTGAACTGAATTAAACATGACATATCACACAATAGCATAACAGCAATAATTTACCCAGACAAAAATACAAAGAAAAACATTTGTACTTTAGGTGAGAAACACTCAAAAAATTCTAATTACACACACTCAGAAATGCATATGAACAAAGGTCAGGCTGCCACTGTAAGAAAAAAAATGTTGGCATCAAGAATATTGGCACACGATTTTAGGAGTTTTGCCAAACTCTGAGGCATTTTAGCTTCCATACTTATAAAAAAGATAGGGTTGAAGCTAAATGGACAGGTGAATTCCTATCAACTGCCCCCATCACCAGATACATGGGTCAACACAAAACCACAGCTAATTACCCATCTTAGAATCATTTGATACCCATTAGTTTCAAATCTGCCAATACCCCTGGCACGAAGCCATTCTTCTTGCCAAAATATTACCTTCAGGTACCAAGCCATTGACACAGGCTTTAGATTCAGATTTCAGAGATGAGGAATTTTAAAGAGGACAAGGCATAATTCATCAGAAAAACAGGCTTGTGTAATCACTGCTTTGCTACTGGATACAGAAAGATATAAAGATATCTTACCTCAATGAAATCTTACCTCAATGAGATAGCTTTAAATTTCATGTGACCTGGGTAAACCAGCTACATCATACCATCTGGTGTTTCTTACACATACTTGATATGGCAAATTAATTAATCTTAGTACAAGTATGTGTAAAACATATTCTCCATTAATATTTTCAAGGTCTGCTGTTCAATTTTTATAAGAAACCAATGGTATACCTGCCATGAAAGCAACTTTCATTGTTCAAGTGTAGCAATCCTGTAAAACTACATGCATCATATGATCCTGAATAAACTATACGTACATTCTTTGTTTTTGTCCATTGTCTGATGCAGTGAGGCTTCATCGAGAGACCTCTGTGGACTGGTCGGTTTGGAGCCCTCCTCGCTCCCAGATTTGGCTGCTTTTGCTCTTTCTGCTTCCATGCGACAGTCCTTACAATAGAACTTATGGATGTACTTGATGGTGTCCTGGTCTAACTTAGCAGAACCCCCATAAAGGGGAGACCAGTTACCCGCAGCTGCACTGGAATCTGAAAAAACACAAACCAAATCAAATTTTAAGTAACATGTATTGTTGTTAAGTGGTGTCTCTTGAACTTGAAGCAGATTTTGATCGACATTTACGCTTGTGACACAGCAGATGTACATGTCATGAAATAACAAATGTTTCTTTCATTGATCTGAAAGAGTATATAAAGTCGCACATTAAGTCAACATTTTGTTTCACATGCAGATCACAACAGCAGTCCAGTCAAATTGAGCTTCTAACCTAAAAATCCCCAAAAGCATTCAAACTATTCTAACGCATACATTTATACCTAATAATGTTGCCATTATGCAAAAAAAAAAAAAAAAAGAAAAAAAAAAAAAAAAGGTGGGGGGGGGGGGGGGGGGGGGGGGGGGGGGGTCTCCTACATGTATGCCTCATTCATTCTTTCTTTGATTTCTGATGCATCTTCTTTGGTGATTCACATTATAACTATCCATAACACTGATAACAAACTCTGGCGCCAGCCTGTGGACTAAGATCCACTTAAATTAAATAAGTAAATGTTGCCCAAAGAGCTTGGGAAGATGTCTGTGTAACCTTATCTGCCATAAGGCTAGTAACAAGAGCACCATCCACACCTAAAGATGGAGATTTATGACTTGCCCCTGGGATGGGAAGGGCGAAATCTTATTGGATAATGAGTGTCAGAGATCATAGTTTTACAAGTTTGAATTTAGAGGGTAATTAATTGAAAAAAGTGATCAAAACTCTACACACGATTAAAATAATACTGTCAAAATATTTTTTTCCAGATAAAATGGTTGCACTACATCAAAAGTATGTACAAAAATAATGTTATCACACACATTTCAAGAGATTTCATATGCCACGGTCACCTAAAAGCAACCAGCCTATAATATTTAAACAATGATGTGCATTAGGGGCGCAGGGGTTCACAGAAATCATTTCTAGGCGAAAAAGAGTTTTTTCTTTCCAACTGAAATTGAGTTTTTGTTTTGTCTTCTCCAACCATTGGCGATACTAAACCTGAATAGTTCTATACTTTACTATCCTTCATTGATTAAAGTAATTATCACTGCCTACACATGAACTCAAGCTGGCCTCCTAGTTGATGCTGCAAACCAATAAACAGCCCAACACTGCAGTTCTTGTTATATTTATTTCAGGATACCAGTCCAGTGAAGTGTGAGGACAGGCCCAGAGAGCTTACAACCTAGAGCATCAGCCTAGAATGACTGAAGCTCACATGAGCAATTGGTCTTGACATCACCTTACAATAATATACAATAGCCATGAATCCCTGGTCATGCATTAATGGCTTATGGAACATATGGTTGTTACTCTCAGTCTGTAATACGACATGTCAAAATGATCTAAAGAAAAAAAAAGAAGAATATTTGAGAAAATCAAAAATAATGCAACATCTCACATGTATACCTAGAAACTAATGTAAATAGTGCATCCAGATGAATGTTCTGTGCATTATCAAAATTCTACTGAAATATTATCCTTACTTGTCAAAATAAAAAAGATTTCAGTCAACAAAAGCAGTTCAAAATGAAGCCTGATTTGACTTCTTGACCGGGTACTGATCACATGAAAATTTACCATAAAAATCAGCCACTGGTAACAAGAAAATTAAAGAGACCCACAAATCGTGGATTGCCCCCATAGAGTATTAACTATAATGATGTTTAAGTAGAGGGGCTACATATTTAGAGAGACAAAATACACTGCTACATGTACTTTGTGTATCAATCAAGGAATTGTCCCTTTTTTTTTTTACGACGAATATGGCTGGATCTCAATGGCCTGAAGTCCTGTCAGGTACACATCTCCATGTTCAGTCTTTGATCCAAAAACATGTTTTTATAGCGAATCGATGTCGCTGGTAAATATTCATTATCTGGCAAAGAAGGTTTTAATTTTTGCTGCTACACTAAACCATTTATCAAACTTCAGACTCCCAGAAACGAAATCTGGAGGCAAACTGCGTGTTTGCCTTGCAAGGAGCTAAAGATATTGACGTCGCCTGGCGTCAGGGGGAGGAAACCAGTCAGACCACGTGCACTCACATGTAGCTACGCTTATGTCAAAAACAGAACGATCGGATGCTGAAGTAGGTCAAATTATTCGTGAGGAGCAAATTGGCTTACGAAAGAAGCTTACTATCCATCATGTTTGATATCACATGGCCCCCCACATCCAAAAATTGGCCTTCTTAAATCCAATCAACGCAGATGGTGGTAAAAATTTCCGTAAAAGGGGGATAACTTGTAACGCGAACAGGTTGTGTGAAGCAACTTTAGATATGTTCAAATTGAGTTTATGTAATCTTCTGAATATTTCTTTCAAAAAACAGCCTCAAATTGAATAAATATAACCAGTTACTGAGTTTTTTTATTCAATCAAACAGACCAAATACCGACTCCCTGAGGGTGGTGGTGATGTTGGAAGAGAACGGGTGTCATTTTGAGGTAGAAATACATGAATGTTCAGGAATCGTGATCACCATGATGCTGAGCTTCAGATAGTGAATATTGTATCATTATACCAATTCTTCATGCCCATAATGGGAGCCCAAATCACATTCAGTTGCCAAGCAAGCCTAATTAAGAGGAAAGGGAAATTTTAGATTTATTTACTTGGCGTTTTACACCGTAGTCAAGAATATTTCACTTATACAACAGCGGTCAACATTATGGTGAGTGGAAACCAGGCACAGCCCGGGGGAAACCCACGACCATCTGCAGGTTGCTGGCAGACCTTCCTAACTACAGCTGGAGAGGAAGCGAGCATGAGCTGGGACTTGGAACTCAGTGACTGCATTAGTGAGAGATTCCTGGGTCATTACGCTGCGCTAGCGTGCTAAACAACTGAGCCACGGAGGCCCCCGGGAAATTTTAGAAATGTATTTCTTTACACTGATTTGATGTTGAAAACAGTTGATTTAACAGAACTTCTTATTCAATCAGTACCCTTTGCATTGAGATGCATACAGCCTAATATTACCTATAGTTTCACAAATTCGCCACATTAGCCCAAATTAAGGAACTAGCCGAAAACGGGCACCCACAAAAAGCTGCTCATGACAGTGTAAGTACATGTATGAAAGAATATGTAAAATAGACTAGATAATCCTTGTTAGGCATTTAGCTTTAAGAAAACAGACATGTTTCGTGGACCCTGGTGCTCTTATATCTTCATCGTTGAGGTACAAGATGACTGCCTCTTGTTCAGGTTATCCCACTGCTGGGATACCAGATGCGCCAGTTCCATCCAAGGAGCAGCATGTGACAGATATATGCAGATTAATGCTGCTGTATAGCAGTCTGACCCTCCCTTATCTGTTGCTGAGGGAGTTGGGAAATCTGGGTGCAGTCTGCAGCTATGTCAGATAGCAGAAGATCCACTCAGAAGCTGTCTCAGAATACTTGTGGTCGCCTATGTCTGGAACCGGACATGCCTTTCAGTTACTGATGAGATCTGTGTGCTTCTGTTTTCTGACTACATACTTTTCTTTCATGAACAAAAAAGCTGAAATGTGCTGCAGGGAGGCACACGTCTGACATCAAATATCAAATTACAGACAAAACACAGCAAGTAGAGTAGTGACAATCAATCTGAGATTAGCATAGCAATCCTCTCCCAAAAAGGGCTTTGTCTTATGTTTGACATGGAATTATTTTTTAAAAGGAATCTTTATCAAATTAGGGCTGGGGTGGGGTGGGATGGGGGACCTTCTACTGCATACACATGTGCATAATCACAATGCACAATGCATAAACTGGCTAGTCTTGAGATATCCTTTAACTAACAAAATACTGAGCACAATTATCTTACAGAGGACTGCAACTGTCTGAGGACTGTTTATACTACATACAAAATTACACTACACACAAGTGTATTCACTGTTATGAGCTACATCAGCATGGAAACATCCCAGTCAGTGAGCAATTCTATATACATGAATGTGTATCAGTGACAGTCAATCTACAGAGCAAAAGACATACTACTCTAAGCCAGAGCACTAAGCACTTGTCACAGAGGTACTTGTGTGTATGTGTGTATGTGTGTACTTGGTGTACATGTATCTGGTTACAGATTATGATTGGGTTCCTGCTTCATGTCCCATAGTGTCAGGATGAGGAGAACCAGATCTGACAGTCCTGACCCCCAGAGAGTGATGAACTGGGGGACAAGGTAGTAAGAGTAGTGTGTCTAAAGATCCTCTTATCTGTCTCCCTCACATCTGTTCACCCCTGATACTGTCCCTCCCCTTAGTCAGCCAATAAAAATGCACCAGAGGAACCCCCCAAAAGGTCAGAGGTCACAGAAACTTACTTGTGGCAATGTTGTGAAAGATGAGAGGCTTTTGAAGGAGGAAAACATGACATGGATAAGATGCAATGTGTCACCAGTAGCTGTCAGCTGACAAATTACATCAGGGCCATGTGGATAAGAAGCCACATGCCAACACAGCAGCCAATCAAAAGACCTTAAACACTTTGTCTAAGAACACATAGCCAATCAATGGTCATCATACACTCACCACATAAAAGATATTACTTCACTTTAATAACTTTTATTTTCATAAATACCAAAGATTTGCTTTTGAAGATCTTCACCCGAATAAAATACTGAAACCAAGTGGTTCTTAGACCAGTACTCACAAGACGAAGACGGTAAGAAGTCACACCCTGACAATGATTCTTGCACAATGTACAAGAAGATAATGTTTGCGTAAAATGTTGAGATAGTGTCAAATGGCACTTTTAAATCCATATTCAATCCTTGGCGTATTATCTCTCGAAATAACAGGACTGAGGATTATCTGGATTTTGTTGAGAGAACCTGGTAGTATATAATATATTGCACGTTGCTGACCTTTGTAGCCGGTATGCCTATACTGGGGATACCTGGGAAAGGATGTGTTAGGGAAGGAAAAGGGGGGGGCATGTTGGGGGGGGGGGGGACGACAACATATGGTGCATAAAAACTTGGTTTCCTGTGTGATGCCATATGAGAGGGTAGGGTTCATGGCTGGGGAATCTGGCCCCATAAAAAATAGGTGAAGATTCCTACATTAATGGGCTGATACAGTGTAATACTTGTGAGTCTCAAAATATATCTTGTTGAGAGCCAACTATAAGACTAGTAATGATGTATTAAACTTCATGATCTGAGAGGGAGTGGTTGGGGAGGGGAGGGGAGGGTGGGTCTAACTGTACATGTAAGCCTGACCCTTATGCTATAAGACCATCCCTTCTGCTACTTCTATAACACTGTAATAAACCAGCTACATGTGCCATCCTGACAATGCCATATGGAAGGCTAACCCTCTCAAGAGTGCTCTTTCATAACAAATGTATAACAGAGGGGCTTATTGTGTCATAATTTACACATTTCCTTCTCCCAAACCTCCAGAAATAAAATTCACTCCACCACCATGTGCTGTAGACATTCCATGCACATGAAGGTAAATTTCTTAACAATTCAACACCGAAAAATATCTGATTTTCAGCTTTCTTACGTGTAGGTTTTTTGAAAGAGCTCAGAAACATCTGTATGTAAAACCAAAAGCTAACCACTCCAAGATTTATTTATTTATTTATCTGATTGGTGTTTTACGCCATACTCAAGAATATTTCACTTATACGACGACGGCCAGCATTATGGTGGGAGGAAACCGGGCAGAGCCCGGGGGAAACCCACGACCATCCGCAGGTTGCTGGGAGACCTTCCCATGTACGAATCACTCAAAGAATGATTACATTAAAAAACATCATTTACATTATCAACAGTTTACTACATACAATACATACATACATACATTTTATGTATAGCAACAGCACTGCCTATTTAAGCAGTAGTAAGGCATTTAATGTTGTTTGATTAGGGCTAAGTAGAATCTATTAAGAGGCATATCTTCATATATGATTGTATATATGCAAATTTTGCCATCATCGAAAGGAAGAGTTGCTTGGAAGAATACACACGTAATTCCAATTGGCATATTTTTTTAAATGCCCTTTGACTTAAAAAAAATTTTAAAAGACAAAAGTGAACGCAATTGATGATTTTTGTGCTCTACTTTATCTATTTGTAACACAAGACAAACGAAAGCAACCTTGCTTTTTAGACATGGGAAGTTTCAGACACAGTTTTTTTCCTCTTCCAAAGATAGTTGTCCAATGCACCCTAGTCTGAGTGGGAGTGGAGATTTAAAAGAGCAGTTGTAAGGAAGAACACTGGCTTATGTCCTGTGTAACTGAAGGACACAGAGTTTCAGTGTTGTTGAGCTTGAGATAAGAGCTGGCCTGACCATAGGTTAAGGGAGTTTTTAAACAGCTGTGGTCACAGGATTGGCCACTAGGAGATAAACCAAACACTGACATTTCAGTTATAACACTGTCCAGAAACCAAGAGAGTGGAAGAGATCCCTGATGAGAAAGGTAACACTTTGGTTCTAATGACAAAACATAGGAGACAGCACAACTACACGCAGAGTATTTGTCAGTGTAGGAAAAAGCATGTACAGCGTACAAATATAATGTGTATATATCAACAGTAACCCAATTATTTTTAACAATACAAAATATAGCATTAATGAGAGTGAATCAAATGGACTGAACTTTTAATTTCAACAGCCTTCCAACAGGAGCATACACAGACCCTGTTGGATGTTACCAGTATGTCCAGTGAAACATCTCCTATTTGCTGATACATCAAGAACCCCACTGGGGGTATAGATGCATGTTCATTTGAGGTGTATATAAGGCACATAAACACAACTTTAATGTTACAAGAAAGAGCTCCTCAGCTACTGAGTGACTTCTATTAGGCACTCAAGATAAACTATCCATTTTTATATCCAGTTACAAATGCAGTTAGTCTGGGTAACTCCTGTGGTATTATCTCCAGACTTCAAACCAGTCAAAACTGACCACAGGATGCTTGTGTTTAGATAAATAATGGCCCATGAAGAAGTTTGACCAGTGGCCAGCTGTTGCAAATCCTCACCAAATGTCTAGGGTGGAGAAGTTAGTCTGTATGACCATTTCATGCAGTTCAGTGGGCAAGGTCAGTATCTCTTCAATCAGTGAATGTAAGAAAACATTAGCAGACAACAAAACTAACAAAGCTCTAGATGCCCTCAGATTCATTTAAACTCCAAATTTTTAATTTTTGTGTTGTGCAATCTCTTATCCAATTCTTAAACAAAACAATGTTTTCTGATGTTTAATATGAAATTATCAGGTGGCTGTAACCAGTAGATTTCTTGTAGTTATATGTATGTGTACATAATTTCCGAAACCCATTACAGGTACACTCGTGATAATAATAAATAGCTAACATTTCAGGAATCACAGAATAATTTATCGTCATGCCTAAAGAATATTTTGGAAGACATTCCTACTGTACAGAAGTAGTTACCTTGTGTCAATGCAGGCCTATAATCTAATCAATTTATTCTGAAGGAGGAACTGAGTTTCATGTAACTATGTTCCATATTGTAAAGGCATATGTCAAGTCGATGTTAATTTTGTTTCACCTGTAAGAGTGAGTCAGCTGAGGTGAGATGGTGCCTGCGGAACTTGCTCAGCCCATAAACCTCACATATAGCTAAGGAGCATGGCATAAAACACCTATCAAATAAGTAAATAAATATCGCACACATCTTAATGCATGCTACGGTTCTTTTATACCATAAGTACAAGTAAATATAAACAGCTTCAAAGTCGGCTGATTGAGAAATTCTGAATGAAATATATATCATGTGTCCTTTCCTCAGAGCTATTACATTCATATTACATACACAGGCAACTGCATTTACAAAGGAGTCAAGATACAGAATGTAAGTGCAATCACCAAGGGTTTTCAATGAAAACAATGTCAACAATTTATGCAAATGATAATCAAACAAAGTAGTTAGATCTGCATCAATACATACTTGAGTTTGCCGAGTACAAATGAAGTTTATAATTTCTATAGGATGTGAATATAGCTGTAGGTGAATGATGAGTTGCTGGTGGTGTGTTTGGTGCTTCTTGCTGATGAAGCCAGGTGTCCAGGATTCAGCACTAAGGTCTGGTCTACCTAGAACCTTGGTGGTCCTGATGGTTTTTGCTAACATCCTGATGATAGAGCAGCAACAAGCTGTCTTGACAAAACTGCTCTACCTGGTATGTAAATGAGTAAAACACTCCAAGGAACCACCTTGGTGAAGCGATTCACAACTAGAAATAACATACGGATCATTGTGGTCAGCACGCTAGAGTCAGATCGAAAATATCTTCTTGCTTACTTTGAAAACAAACCAACCAGGAAAGCCCATTCATCATGTCTTAAGTTGACGGAGTCAGGTAATGGTCATGACCTACTTGAATGGTTATGTAATTGTACTTTCTTCTTCATGCTTGCCACGTGTATTCAAATTACAGTATATTCTCAATGAAGGTAATCATAAACAGGTTGTGCAAGACTGTGACTTCAAATGACTCAATTGTAGACAATGGTGATCAGAAAAAAAAAACCAAACCTAAAAAACAAAACACACCAGTACTGTTTGTTTTACTACAGATGAAGGATTCTTAAATGACTGCAACTAGTGTACTAAACAGTTCATGGCCTTTGACTTTATATGGTAAAACCTGGAGACATTATTCTGAAGTATCCACATAAGCATAACATCATCATCCAGAGAAAGTCTAGAATCATCTTTTAGGACACAGGTTCATGCACCTTAAAATTTTGTGGTTGGAATATATTTTGATAATATGACAATGAATGGATCCTGTTTGTGTGTATGTAAGTGCACATAAAAAATATACATTGCATAGCTATATATCCCCAAAAAATCAGACCCTATGTCTATACAGCTGTACATGTTACTAGTGTTGCACTCTCCATGTAGTGACCATGTGGCCCAGGTCCTGGCAGACATTCTAGCCTGGCATCAATCAATTTCCTCTATACTACCATCATCTGGCAGGATATGCTACTTGCAAATTGGAAAGTTTAATGGTCAAGGCAAGTCTGCATGGTCCAAACTGGTCATTATTTTAACCCTGCTGAGGTAATGTCTGTCATCTACAGGACATAAACCCTCCCTCAGAACCATGGGCAGGACTCCATGTGACAGCCATCACAATCTCCTTGAAATCAGGTGTTTCCACTCAACCAACCCCACTTCTAATCCCCCAACAGACAACCCATCAGCTCAAAAGCTAATGGGGCAGAACCAGAAGCCCCTTTCTAATTATTTCAGTTCATTTCACATAACA